>NW_027473218.1:0-7500 GCF_030347505.1 Rhynchophorus ferrugineus
CGAAAACCAGTAGGAGGTGCCGCGACAGCTACGACAGCCGGTGGTAAAAAAGCGTCTGCCAAAAAAACCTCAGAGAAAACGGAAAAAAAGACGACCGCCGCCTCCGCCTCAACTAAGAAAACCACAGCTAAAAGTAAGAAAGGTGAATCTGCAACTTTGGCCGAGAAAAAAGCTTCTGCCAAAAAAGCCGTCGAAAAGAAAACAGGAAAGAAATCTACCGCCGCCACGACTACGTCCGCTTCCAATGCCGCCGCTAATAGTTCATCTTCGAAAGCAGCAAAAAGCAACACGGCCGCAAGATCCCCGAAATCGCCTTCCAAAGCGAAAAAATCTAATAAAGCCGGACCTACGAAAAAGCCCAAGGCGCCTAAACCGAAAAGTGCTAAGACGACGACCTCAACTGTTCGTGTTGCCGCTGGTGAAGGTGCGAAAACTAAAAAACCAGTATCACCAAAGAAAAAGAAATAAAACTATTTCTACTACGTATGACGATATATTAAACAGGCGACACATTTCATCGTCAGATCAAGAAGACACGGAGTTGAAAATTACAAATATCCCGACACTCCTGGACGTGCTACGACTTCCCTAAAAAATACGTTCGTCCAAGACCGTATTTTTTTAATAGAAAAAAAAACGGTTCTTTTCAGAACCACAATATAACTTTATAAAAGAAAGAATATTTATATAATTTATTTATTATCTTATTATTACTTAAATGATTATTTTCTAGATAGAGCCGTAACTAATTAGGGAACCGATCGATCGATACTCTAAAACAGTAATAAAGGAATATTCAGTACAGATCAGATTATTTATAAATTTTCTAGTTAATATTTATTCTTTAATAAGAACGCGTATTCTAACTTCTTTTTTATACGATTTTGTTGGCCCTGAAAAGGACCGATATTAAAGGGCGTATGCAAAACTTTAAACGGTTTGCGTTATCTATTTGGTTTTGCTGTCTGTCTTTTTAGGCAATAATACTGCTTGAATGTTAGGCAAGACGCCGCCCTGGGCAATAGTAACGCCAGATAACAGTTTATTCAATTCCTCGTCGTTTCTGATGGCCAATTGTAAATGCCTAGGGATAATCCTTGTTTTCTTGTTGTCTCTAGCGGCGTTACCCGCCAACTCGAGAACTTCGGCCGCCAGATATTCCATTACGGCAGCTAAGTAAACGGGAGCACCGGCCCCTACGCGTTCGGCATAATTTCCTTTCCTTAGAAGTCGGTGAATACGACCGACAGGAAATTGTAATCCCGCACGATTGGAACGAGACTTCGCCTTTCCCTTCACTTTTCCGCCTTTACCACGTCCGGACATGTTAATCTCGATCGTTGTTAGATACTGCTCACCTTTAAATCAAAAACGGTACTGGAAATTTCTTACAGATCGGCCTGGAATTTTGTCCGCGAGCCAAACTCGTTATATCATACGCGACCAATCAGACTCTAACTCGGGCTATGGGCGGGGCTTAGAAGTGTTCCTTCGAATGTTATAAGTTCTAGAATTAAAGGCATTTTTTTAGTTAAGTACTCTTTGAGGTACGTGAGACGTCGGGATTTTTATTTCGAAATGCCACCGAAGACAAGCGGTAAGGCGGCCAAGAAAGCCGGAAAAGCCCAGAAAAATATCTCTAAGAGCGACAAGAAAAAGAAGCGCAGGAGGAAGGAAAGCTATGCGATTTACATATACAAAGTTTTAAAGCAGGTTCATCCCGATACGGGTATCTCCAGCAAGGCCATGTCGATCATGAATTCTTTCGTGAACGATATATTCGAAAGGATAGCCGCCGAAGCGTCGCGTCTCGCCCATTACAATAAGAGATCAACGATCACGAGCAGAGAAATCCAAACCGCCGTTAGGTTATTGTTACCCGGTGAGTTGGCTAAGCACGCCGTTAGCGAAGGTACCAAAGCAGTCACCAAATATACCAGTTCTAAGTAAATTAATTCACATACCTATGTGTGTTTCAATATACTACTTACCTGCAAAATCGGTTCTTTTCAGAACCACAATTGGATATACATTTTAAAAAATGAAATGTTAAACAGTAGCTGACATTTTATAAAAACAGAATTTTCAGATATATATATATATATTGTAGTTATTGTATTGAATTATATTATATCATTATAATCTGTTATATAGTAAGTATATAGAATAAGTTTTGTAAAAATGGTACGGCCCGAGATTGTTATTTAAAAATAAGGTAAAGTATTTCTGGAGTGACTTCGAAAATATGTGTATTCATTTTTATTACGTTTATGACTATATGATAATTAATTTATTTTTCCTAACTGTGGCTAATTGTGGATTGTGGCTAATTTCTACACGATAAGTATTAATCACGGGAACGTCTCGAAATGAACAAATAGGAACTGTAATTAATCAAGAATTTAGAATGGAACTATCGTCCTAATATAATGAGGATCGTCAAAGAGAAGATACTTTTTTTTTCGTTTACTAGGTTGACCTTGCTTGGGGACAGTGGAACTCAGTGGAAAATCGCTGATGGTGGGTGAGGAGGATAGGCCTGTGGTCAGAATCGATATCTTGGAGTACTTGCAGGTCAGAGGCTTGATTCGAATTTTGATAGATAAAAAAGTCAATTATTGTCGGTCGATTGGAGGAGTAGTGAGTTGGTTCGCTTGGAGCAATAAGCCCAAGTTCCAACTCATCTATTATCCCGGCCGATAGTAATTCTTCCAATAGCTGTGTGGTTGATGGCGTTGAAAATGGCCTGAAAATCTCCTTGGTCATCTGAATATGTTCCGAAGAGTATTTCGCCAATGGAGATCGGGTTCGTGTTCTAGTGGAATCCAGACCAGCCAGACGACTGTTATCTTGAGTTCCCCGTACATGAGTGGGGGGAGGAATTGGTCTTTTGGGTTTGGTTGTTTTTGGAGTAGGTCGGCACTTGCATCCCGAGTAATTTGCGGTGTATGGTTCTCAACAGTTGGTGCATTTCGGCGGGGAATTTCTGTCTTTGGGACTTGACGTAGGCCGGAGTGGCTTTACAGTTGGCCGATGAATGACCGTAGAATTGGCAGTTAAAACGTTGAACGCGCCTGCCGTTGCCGCGCTGGGCTTGGACTTTTACCACCTGATTCATTAGGCGGTCGACCGCGAAGATACGGCGTTCCTCTCGAGGAACCGACCAACATGGATTGGATTGAAACCGAGCTTCATGAGCGCGGTTCGGACTTCGAGTTACCATTACGTCGAGAGAGAAATATAATATATTAGCTGACCCCGCAGACACTCCGTACCCTGTACTCAATGGATAAATAAAGGATTCATTCTATCAAATTCTTCGTTCAAATCACTTTCGAATCATCCTTAGGAACATTCTGATATCGGAAAACCTTATCCGTAGTCGATAAACGATATCTAACGGATGAATTATAGAAAATGGCCAATAAGCGGCAAATATCCGATCGTAAGGGTGCACCATCGTTTCGGCGAATCATTCTTTTGGAATCTTACGTTCTACAAGCAAAACATTTATTCATAGGTATATACCGATAATAACGAACGGGCCGACGTAACAACCTAAAATGTCCTGAAATACGTGAGAACAGTTTTACTCCGATCGCCGTATCGATATGTGACAGTATCCATCCTATGAAGGATCTTTACATTCTACTAGCATAATTTTATGGATCGGAATTTTCCGACTTTTAAAGAACGTGATCGGCAGTCTAGAAACGGCCTGAGGACGTATTAACACGAGAGGTTAAAATTATTGCTTTAGAAGTTCACGTTGTCTAAAGCTAAAGTTTATTCATCGGAACATTCCGATAATAACGAGAACGGGCAGACGTAAAAACGAAAAATTTGCGCAACGTCCGTATAAACGATCTGTTCTAAAACACCCATACATTTCCGATAGCTGGCGAGAGACCCGCGCTTAAATCGTGTGCGCTTCTACGTGGGGCGATACGAGAGACGGATACGACGGGTCGGGTCGACCGGCGCTGTGACACTTTTACCGAGTGGCTTTTGATCAGCGAAGGTGGTATTACATATTATATGTTAATATATAAGATCCGAACCGTATTTTTTTATTTATCTAAATAAAAAGCGTATTTCGTCGTGTTATTATATATTCGTAACGCTCTCGCGATTTTGTATCGTCGTTTCGTTGTTCTTCCTGGTCGGTTTTTTTCGATATATCGGGAAGCGTACGACGACGACGACGGTATCACTGCGAGATCGCGAATTCGGCGGGAACATTCGGCTTCGTTAGAAGAAGATGATCCACGATTCATATGCGATTGGAATTATTATTTTTATGGACGTATCGGTTTTTCATCGGAACGTTCATAAAACAGCAACACATTTTGCGATAGCTCTCTGCTCTCCGAGCGAGAATAAAATAAAAAATCACGAAACGTTTCTCGTACGAGGTTTCCTTGTCGCTTTATATATTTCTATCTAGCGAAGGGTTCGGAGAGAATGTTTTTCGAGGTCTTATAAACGCCGAACGATATTTTGCGGCATCCAATTTTCGACGTAGTCGACGATCGTCGTCGATAATCGAGATAATTGGGTGCCTAGTCGATCGGTTGTGTATAAAAAAAACAAAAGATGTGTCTAAGATGATGATATCGTTTTGTTTTATTAGACAACTAATATTAAAATGTAAGAGCGTGGCGCCTCGGACCGGTTTTTCCGTCGTCTAGGCGCGCTATCATGCACCTCCTTTTTATTAGTCGTCGATATATATTATATATCGTCGTCTTACGCACACGTTTCTTTATAAGTCAAACTTATAAAATAAACTGTGTCTGTATTTGTTTTATCTGCTTCGTGTCGATAAAATAATAAGAACAGTTCCCTGGTTGATCCTGCCAGTAGTCATATGCTTGTCTCAAAGATTAAGCCATGCATGTCTCAGTACATACCGAATTAAGGTGAAACCGCGAAAGGCTCATTAAATCAGTTATGGTTCCTTAGATCGTACCCACAATTACTTGGATAACTGTGGTAATTCTAGAGCTAATACATGCAAACAGAGCTCCGACCAGAGATGGAAGGAGTGCTTTTATTAGATCAAAACCAATCGGTTTCGGGTTCGCGCTCGTCATCGTACAACTTGGTGACTCTGAATAACTTTAAGCTGATCGCACGGTCTCGCACCGGCGACACATCTTTCAAATGTCTGCCTTATCAACTGTCGATGGTAGGTTCTGCGCCTACCATGGTCGTAACGGGTAACGGGGAATCAGGGTTCGATTCCGGAGAGGGAGCCTGAGAAACGGCTACCACATCCAAGGAAGGCAGCAGGCGCGCAAATTACCCACTCCCGGCACGGGGAGGTAGTGACGAAAAATAACGATACGGGACTCATCCGAGGCCCCGTAATCGGAATGAGTACACTCTAAACCCTTTAACGAGGATCAATTGGAGGGCCAGTCTGGTGCCAGCAGCCGCGGTAATTCCAGCTCCAATAGCGTATATTAAAGTTGTTGCGGTTAAAAAGCTCGTAGTCGAATTTGTGTCTCGCGCCGCCGGTTCATCGTTCGCGGTGTTAACTGGCGTGTTTTTCGCGAGACGTCCTGCCGGTGGGCTTAGTCGTGTCGCGTCGCCGTCGCGCGTGCGTTTCGGCGTGCGTGTTGTGCGCGTCGTGGTTACGACGGCCCAACTCAATCCTGCCGCGGTGCTCTTTACTGAGTGTCGAGGTGGGCCGGCACGTTTACTTTGAACAAATTAGAGTGCTCAAAGCAGGCTAAAATTTCGCCTGAATACTGTATGCATGGAATAATGGAATAGGACCTCGGTTCTATTTTGTTGGTTTTCGGAACCCCGAGGTAATGATTAATAGGAACGGATGGGGGCATTCGTATTGCGACGTTAGAGGTGAAATTCTTGGATCGTCGCAAGACGAACAGAAGCGAAAGCATTTGCCAAAAACGCTTTCATTGATCAAGAACGAAAGTTAGAGGTTCGAAGGCGATCAGATACCGCCCTAGTTCTAACCTTAAACGATGCCAGCTAGCGATCCGTCGACGTTCCCTAATATGACTCGACGGGCAGCTTCCGGGAAACCAAAGCTTTTGGGTTCCGGGGGAAGTATGGTTGCAAAGCTGAAACTTAAAGGAATTGACGGAAGGGCACCACCAGGAGTGGAGCCTGCGGCTTAATTTGACTCAACACGGGAAACCTCACCAGGCCCGGACACCGGAAGGATTGACAGATTGAGAGCTCTTTCTTGATTCGGTGGGTGGTGGTGCATGGCCGTTCTTAGTTGGTGGAGCGATTTGTCTGGTTAATTCCGATAACGAACGAGACTCTAGCCTGCTAACTAGGCGCTTTTTGACATCCTAAAGGCCCGCCGGCCGCGTTGCTTTCGGGTTTCGCGGTTCGTGCGCGGTTTTTACTGTCGGCGTACAAACTATTCTTCTTAGAGGGACAGGCGGCTTCTAGCCGCACGAGATTGAGCAATAACAGGTCTGTGATGCCCTTAGATGTTCTGGGCCGCACGCGCGCTACACTGAAGGAATCAGCGTGTCTTCCCTGGCCGAGCGGCCCGGGTAACCCGCTGAACCTCCTTCGTGCTAGGGATTGGGGCTTGCAATTGTTCCCCATGAACGAGGAATTCCCAGTAAGCGCGAGTCATAAGCTCGCGTTGATTACGTCCCTGCCCTTTGTACACACCGCCCGTCGCTACTACCGATTGAATGATTTAGTGAGGTCTTCGGATCGACACGCGATGGCGTTTC
Organism: Rhynchophorus ferrugineus; assembly: GCF_030347505.1. Taxonomy (NCBI): domain Eukaryota; kingdom Metazoa; phylum Arthropoda; class Insecta; order Coleoptera; family Curculionidae; genus Rhynchophorus; species Rhynchophorus ferrugineus. Next base: position 6,732 of record NW_027473218.1, read on the forward strand.
GGCGTCGTCGATGTGTAGGAAAAGATGACCAAACTTGATCATTTAGAGGAAGTAAAAGTCGTAACAAGGTTTCCGTAGGTGAACCTGCGGAAGGATCATTACAGTGTGTTGTTATGCCTATATATATATAATAGGTAAACGTACAAGTCTGTAAAAATCATTGTCGAACGTTAAAGAGCCATCTACGAAGTTCGGAAGTTCCGATCGAATTTCGACGTCGTCAACGTAGCTGTTTTCGGGTACCTATAATATATGGTTTTAAAAGATGTACGCCCGAAAGCGGAGATATATACGATGAAGATGTTGTTATATAGGACGACGAGTAATAATCGTCGGCCTACGACGGATTTCGTTATAAATGGACAAATCGAGCGCAAAATAAAACGATTTTGCCAATTATATTTCTAATCGACGTTTCGATCCTCATATCGACGAACATATACGATGATCGGTAATGTGATTAGTTTACGAAAATCTTATCACCCTTCGTTTGTTTCATTCCAAAAGGGTGAGATTTAGTTTACGAAAATATTGCCAAACTATGATCAGCGTATGCTCTTTTGTTGTCGTACGAGGTGAGACGACGAAAATTTACAACGAACGTCACCATTTCGAGTAGTCTGTCTCCGCTCCTCTCGTTGTGTGTAGTGGAGAAGACGAAAATAAACCGTAAGAGCGTTTTAAAGTCGACGGCGGCTGCGAAAGGGGCGCAAGCGCTGTCTATGACGTGAGCGCGCGTCGTCGTCGTCGTCGTCGTCTTATAATAGAA
>NW_027473218.1:15000-35910 GCF_030347505.1 Rhynchophorus ferrugineus
TCCAGAATTAAATTCACTATTTTAATTCGGAACATTGTCTTAAATGTACGTTCAGTTCGAAGACGAACCACAAGATACGTTTATAAGTTATACCTTATGAGACTATTAAATATACAGTTTTCAGACCTAATGCGATGAACTATCAAAAAACAATTAAAAAACATCGCCCCGTGCGGAAATTGAATTGGAGACTAATTCCATTCATCTGAATTCGATCATTACCCGCATTGTACTTCTAGAGCCCGTTCGGTCCGATGGCGAATAAAATCCGCGTTTCAGTATATCATATGCGGTTAAACGGTGAGGCCAGTTACAACTGCATTAAAACCTCCGATGTATACCTGAATATAGCGGGAGGACGCCCGCATAATTTGACGAACCTTCAAGTGCACCTACTTATGAGGGACCATATAATACCAATTCGACATGACGAGAATTCAGAGCCAAATCGATATCACATGGCAACTATATTTGGTTCTAATGAAATGAAGGATCAACGAACATGAAGACATGCTCATCAATCACAGATACATGGAATTCTGTATCGTCGCAACCGATAATACGTACAACCTTCGATTGGAATGAATTAATCAAAAAAATTGGACGAAAATAGTTTAGACATTCAGAAAACTGACAATTAGGTAAAACTGTAAAACCTGCTTTAAATAGAAACCACATTAATCAAAAAAGGTCATGCATTGTAATACGATTAGTTACGAAAGTAGCCTAACCTTTGGACCATTTTGAATTTTAACTTATCGAGATATCGTTCGCGGGTAAACGGCGGGACTAACTACCACCGCCTTGACAACCGCAGCCTATGCCCGAACAAATCAGGAAGGCGCGTGCATGGATTAACGAGATTCCCACTGTCCTTATCTAAAATTTTACGCAATACTGCCGCGACGGAACCGAACAGGCGCTCGGAGACCCGTACGTGAACCGTCCCCGATACTTACGCAGGAAAGACCAGCTCGGAGCTTTAACAAGCACCAGAGCCATAGACAGATAGTCTACATTTCAAAATGTCCATATACTTACGCAGGAAAGACCAGCTCAGCAGATCGCGTTCGGATCCGTTCAGAGAAGGATCGAGATGCCGAGCGCGGGTAAACGGCGGGACTAACTACCACCGCCTTGACAACCGCAGCCTATGCCCGAACATATCAGGAAGGCGCGTGCATGGATTAACGAGATTCCCACTGTCCTTATCTAAAATTTTACGCAATACTGCCGCGACGGAACCGAACAGGCGCTCGGAGACCCGTACGTGAACCGTTCCCGATACTTACGCAGGAAAGACCAGCTCGGAGCTTTAACAAGCACCAGAGCCATAGACAGATAGTCTACATTTCAAAATGTCCATATACTTACGCAGGAAAGACCAGCTCAGCAGATCGCGTTCGGATCCGTTCAGAGAAGGATCGAGATGCCGAGCGCGGGTAAACGGCGGGACTAACTACCACCAACTTGACAACCGCAGCCTATGCCCGAACATATCAGGAAGGCGCGTGCATGGATTAACGAGATTCCCACTGTCCTTATCTAAAATTTTACGCAATACGGCCGCGACGGAACCGAACAGGCGCTCGGAGACCCGTACGTGAACCGTCCCCGATACTTACGCAGGAAAGACCAGCTCGGAGCTTTAACAAGCACCAGAGCCATAGACAGATAGTCTACATTTCAAAATGTCCATATACTTACGCAGGAAAGACCAGCTCAGACCTTTAACAAGCACCAGAGCCATAGACTCATGGTCTACATTTCAAAATGTCCCTAACTAAGATCGCGTTCGGATCCGTTCAGAGAAGGATCGAGATGCCGAGCGCGGGTAAACGGCGGGACTAACTACCACCACCTTGACAACCGCAGCCTATGCCCGAACATATCAGGAAGGCGCGTGCATGGATTAACGAGATTCCCACTGTCCTTATCTAAAATTTTACGCAATACGGCCGCGACGGAACCGAACAGGCGCTCGGAGACCCGTACGTGAACCGTCCCCGATACTTACGCAGGAAAGACCAGCTCGGAGCTTTAACAAGCACCAGAGCCATAGACAGATAGTCTACATTTCAAAATGTCCATATACTTACGCAGGAAAGACCAGCTCAGCAGATCGCGTTCGGATCCGTTCAGAGAAGGATCGAGATGCCGAGCGCGGGTAAACGGCGGGACTAACTACCACCACCTTGACAACCGCAGCCTATGCCCGAACATATCAGGAAGGCGCGTGCATGGATTAACGAGATTCCCACTGTCCTTATCTAAAATTTTACGCAATACGGCCGCGACGGAACCGAACAGGCGCTCGGAGACCCGTACGTGAACCGTCCCCGATACTTACGCAGGAAAGACCAGCTCGGAGCTTTAACAAGCACCAGAGCCATAGACAGATAGTCTACATTTCAAAATGTCCATATACTTACGCAGGAAAGACCAGCTCAGCAGATCGCGTTCGGATCCGTTCAGAGAAGGATCGAGATGCCGAGCGCGGGTAAACGGCGGGACTAACTACCACCACCTTGACAACCGCAGCCTATGCCCGAACATATCAGGAAGGCGCGTGCATGGATTAACGAGATTCCCACTGTCCTTATCTAAAATTTTACGCAATACGGCCGCGACGGAACCGAACAGGCGCTCGGAGACCCGTACGTGAACCGTCCCCGATACTTACGCAGGAAAGACCAGCTCGGAGCTTTAACAAGCACCAGAGCCATAGACAGATAGTCTACATTTCAAAATGTCCATATACTTACGCAGGAAAGACCAGCTCAGACCTTTAACAAGCACCAGAGCCATAGACTCATGGTCTACATTTCAAAATGTCCCTAACTAAGATCGCGTTCGGATCCGTTCAGAGAAGGATCGAGATGCCGAGCGCGGGTAAACGGCGGGACTAACTACCACCACCTTGACAACCGCAGCCTATGCCCGAACATATCAGGAAGGCGCGTGCATGGATTAACGAGATTCCCACTGTCCTTATCTAAAATTTTACGTAATACGGCCGCGACGGAACCGAACAGGCGCTCGGAGACCCGTACGTGAACCGTCCCCGATACTTACGCAGGAAAGACCAGCTCGGAGCTTTAACAAGCACCAGAGCCATAGACAGATAGTCTACATTTCAAAATGTCCATATACTTACGCAGGAAAGACCAGCTCAGACCTTTAACAAGCACCTGAGCCATAGACTCATGGTCTACATTTCAAAATGTCCCTAACTAAGATCGCGTTCGGATCCGTTCAGAGAAGGATCGAGATGCCGAGCGCGGGTAAACGGCGGGACTAACTACCACCACCTTGACAACCGCAGCCTATGCCCGAACATATCAGGAAGGCGCGTGCATGGATTAACGAGATTCCCACTGTCCTTATCTAAAATTTTACGCAATACGGCCGCGACGGAACCGAACAGGCGCTCGGAGACCCGTACGTGAACCGTCCCCGATACTTACGCAGGAAAGACCAGCTCGGAGCTTTAACAAGCACCAGAGCCATAGACAGATAGTCTACATTTCAAAATGTCCATATACTTACGTAGGAAAGACCAGCTCAGACCTTTAACAAGCACCAGAGCCATAGACTCATGGTCTACAATTCAAAATGTCCCTAACTAAGATCGCGTTCGGATCCGTTCAGAGAAGGATCGAGATGCCGAGCGCGGGTAAACGGCGGGACTAACTACCACCACCTTGACAACCGCAGCCTATGCCCGAACATATCAGGAAGGCGCGTGCATGGATTAACGAGATTCCCACTGTCCTTATCTAAAATTTTACGCAATACTGCCGCGACGGAACCGAACAGGCGCTCGGAGACCCGTACGTGAACCGTTCCCGATACTTACGCAGGAAAGACCAGCTCGGAGCTTTAACAAGCACCAGAGCCATAGACAGATAGTCTACATTTCAAAATGTCCATATACTTACGCAGGAAAGACCAGCTCAGACCTTTAACAAGCACCAGAGCCATAGACTCATGGTCTACATTTCAAAATGTCCCTAACTAAGATCGCGTTCGGATCCGTTCAGAGAAGGATCGAGATGCCGAGCGCGGGTAAACGGCGGGACTAACTACCACCACCTTGACAACCGCAGCCTATGCCCGAACATATCAGGAAGGCGCGTGCATGGATTAACGAGATTCCCACTGTCCTTATCTAAAATTTTACGCAATACGGCCGCGACGGAACCGAACAGGCGCTCGGAGACCCGTACGTGAACCGTCCCCGATACTTACGCAGGAAAGACCAGCTCGGAGCTTTAACAAGCACCAGAGCCATAGACAGATAGTCTACATTTCAAAATGTCCATATACTTACGTAGGAAAGACCAGCTCAGACCTTTAACAAGCACCAGAGCCATAGACTCATGGTCTACAATTCAAAATGTCCCTAACTAAGATCGCGTTCGGATCCGTTCAGAGAAGGATCGAGATGCCGAGCGCGGGTAAACGGCGGGACTAACTACCACCACCTTGACAACCGCAGCCTATGCCCGAACATATCAGGAAGGCGCGTGCATGGATTAACGAGATTCCCACTGTCCTTATCTAAAATTTTACGCAATACGGCCGCGACGGAACCGAACAGGCGCTCGGAGACCCGTACGTGAACCGTCCCCGATACTTACGCAGGAAAGACCAGCTCGGAGCTTTAACAAGCACCAGAGCCATAGACAGATAGTCTACATTTCAAAATGTCCATATACTTACGTAGGAAAGACCAGCTCAGACCTTTAACAAGCACCAGAGCCATAGACTCATGGTCTACAATTCAAAATGTCCCTAACTAAGATCGCGTTCGGATCCGTTCAGAGAAGGATCGAGATGCCGAGCGCGGGTAAACGGCGGGACTAACTACCACCACCTTGACAACCGCAGCCTATGCCCGAACATATCAGGAAGGCGCGTGCATGGATTAACGAGATTCCCACTGTCCTTATCTAAAATTTTACGTAATACGGCCGCGACGGAACCGAACAGGCGCTCGGAGACCCGTACGTGAACCGTCCCCGATACTTACGCAGGAAAGACCAGCTCGGAGCTTTAACAAGCACCAGAGCCATAGACAGATAGTCTACATTTCAAAATGTCCATATACTTACGCAGGAAAGACCAGCTCAGCAGATCGCGTTCGGATCCGTTCAGAGAAGGATCGAGATGCCGAGCGCGGGTAAACGGCGGGACTAACTACCACCAACTTGACAACCGCAGCCTATGCCCGAACATATCAGGAAGGCGCGTGCATGGATTAACGAGATTCCCACTGTCCTTATCTAAAATTTTACGCAATACGGCCGCGACGGAACCGAACAGGCGCTCGGAGACCCGTACGTGAACCGTCCCCGATACTTACGCAGGAAAGACCAGCTCGGAGCTTTAACAAGCACCAGAGCCATAGACAGATAGTCTACATTTCAAAATGTCCATATACTTACGCAGGAAAGACCAGCTCAGACCTTTAACAAGCACCAGAGCCATAGACTCATGGTCTACATTTCAAAATGTCCCTAACTAAGATCGCGTTCGGATCCGTTCAGAGAAGGATCGAGATGCCGAGCGCGGGTAAACGGCGGGACTAACTACCACCACCTTGACAACCGCAGCCTATGCCCGAACATATCAGGAAGGCGCGTGCATGGATTAACGAGATTCCCACTGTCCTTATCTAAAATTTTACGCAATACGGCCGCGACGGAACCGAACAGGCGCTCGGAGACCCGTACGTGAACCGTCCCCGATACTTACGCAGGAAAGACCAGCTCGGAGCTTTAACAAGCACCAGAGCCATAGACAGATAGTCTACATTTCAAAATGTCCATATACTTACGCAGGAAAGACCAGCTCAGCAGATCGCGTTCGGATCCGTTCAGAGAAGGATCGAGATGCCGAGCGCGGGTAAACGGCGGGACTAACTACCACCACCTTGACAACCGCAGCCTATGCCCGAACATATCAGGAAGGCGCGTGCATGGATTAACGAGATTCCCACTGTCCTTATCTAAAATTTTACGCAATACGGCCGCGACGGAACCGAACAGGCGCTCGGAGACCCGTACGTGAACCGTCCCCGATACTTACGCAGGAAAGACCAGCTCGGAGCTTTAACAAGCACCAGAGCCATAGACAGATAGTCTACATTTCAAAATGTCCATATACTTACGTAGGAAAGACCAGCTCAGACCTTTAACAAGCACCAGAGCCATAGACTCATGGTCTACAATTCAAAATGTCCCTAACTAAGATCGCGTTCGGATCCGTTCAGAGAAGGATCGAGATGCCGAGCGCGGGTAAACGGCGGGACTAACTACCACCACCTTGACAACCGCAGCCTATGCCCGAACATATCAGGAAGGCGCGTGCATGGATTAACGAGATTCCCACTGTCCTTATCTAAAATTTTACGCAATACGGCCGCGACGGAACCGAACAGGCGCTCGGAGACCCGTACGTGAACCGTCCCCGATACTTACGCAGGAAAGACCAGCTCGGAGCTTTAACAAGCACCAGAGCCATAGACAGATAGTCTACATTTCAAAATGTCCATATACTTACGCAGGAAAGACCAGCTCAGCAGATCGCGTTCGGATCCGTTCAGAGAAGGATCGAGATGCCGAGCGCGGGTAAACGGCGGGACTAACTACCACCACCTTGACAACCGCAGCCTATGCCCGAACATATCAGGAAGGCGCGTGCATGGATTAACGAGATTCCCACTGTCCTTATCTAAAATTTTACGCAATACGGCCGCGACGGAACCGAACAGGCGCTCGGAGACCCGTACGTGAACCGTCCCCGATACTTACGCAGGAAAGACCAGCTCGGAGCTTTAACAAGCACCAGAGCCATAGACAGATAGTCTACATTTCAAAATGTCCATATACTTACGCAGGAAAGACCAGCTCAGACCTTTAACAAGCACCAGAGCCATAGACTCATGGTCTACATTTCAAAATGTCCCTAACTAAGATCGCGTTCGGATCCGTTCAGAGAAGGATCGAGATGCCGAGCGCGGGTAAACGGCGGGACTAACTACCACCACCTTGACAACCGCAGCCTATGCCCGAACATATCAGGAAGGCGCGTGCATGGATTAACGAGATTCCCACTGTCCTTATCTAAAATTTTACGTAATACGGCCGCGACGGAACCGAACAGGCGCTCGGAGACCCGTACGTGAACCGTCCCCGATACTTACGCAGGAAAGACCAGCTCGGAGCTTTAACAAGCACCAGAGCCATAGACAGATAGTCTACATTTCAAAATGTCCATATACTTACGCAGGAAAGACCAGCTCAGACCTTTAACAAGCACCAGAGCCATAGACTCATGGTCTACATTTCAAAATGTCCCTAACTAAGATCGCGTTCGGATCCGTTCAGAGAAGGATCGAGATGCCGAGCGCGGGTAAACGGCGGGACTAACTACCACCACCTTGACAACCGCAGCCTATGCCCGAACATATCAGGAAGGCGCGTGCATGGATTAACGAGATTCCCACTGTCCTTATCTAAAATTTTACGCAATACGGCCGCGACGGAACCGAACAGGCGCTCGGAGACCCGTACGTGAACCGTCCCCGATACTTACGCAGGAAAGACCAGCTCGGAGCTTTAACAAGCACCAGAGCCATAGACAGATAGTCTACATTTCAAAATGTCCATATACTTACGTAGGAAAGACCAGCTCAGACCTTTAACAAGCACCAGAGCCATAGACTCATGGTCTACAATTCAAAATGTCCCTAACTAAGATCGCGTTCGGATCCGTTCAGAGAAGGATCGAGATGCCGAGCGCGGGTAAACGGCGGGACTAACTACCACCACCTTGACAACCGCAGCCTATGCCCGAACATATCAGGAAGGCGCGTGCATGGATTAACGAGATTCCCACTGTCCTTATCTAAAATTTTACGCAATACTGCCGCGACGGAACCGAACAGGCGCTCGGAGACCCGTACGTGAACCGTTCCCGATACTTACGCAGGAAAGACCAGCTCGGAGCTTTAACAAGCACCAGAGCCATAGACAGATAGTCTACATTTCAAAATGTCCATATACTTACGCAGGAAAGACCAGCTCAGACCTTTAACAAGCACCAGAGCCATAGACTCATGGTCTACATTTCAAAATGTCCCTAACTAAGATCGCGTTCGGATCCGTTCAGAGAAGGATCGAGATGCCGAGCGCGGGTAAACGGCGGGACTAACTACCACCACCTTGACAACCGCAGCCTATGCCCGAACATATCAGGAAGGCGCGTGCATGGATTAACGAGATTCCCACTGTCCTTATCTAAAATTTTACGCAATACGGCCGCGACGGAACCGAACAGGCGCTCGGAGACCCGTACGTGAACCGTCCCCGATACTTACGCAGGAAAGACCAGCTCGGAGCTTTAACAAGCACCAGAGCCATAGACAGATAGTCTACATTTCAAAATGTCCATATACTTACGTAGGAAAGACCAGCTCAGACCTTTAACAAGCACCAGAGCCATAGACTCATGGTCTACAATTCAAAATGTCCCTAACTAAGATCGCGTTCGGATCCGTTCAGAGAAGGATCGAGATGCCGAGCGCGGGTAAACGGCGGGACTAACTACCACCACCTTGACAACCGCAGCCTATGCCCGAACATATCAGGAAGGCGCGTGCATGGATTAACGAGATTCCCACTGTCCTTATCTAAAATTTTACGCAATACTGCCACGACGGAACCGAACAGGCGCTCGGAGACCCGTACGTGAACCGTTCCCGATACTTACGCAGGAAAGACCAGCTCGGAGCTTTAACAAGCACCAGAGCCATAGACAGATAGTCTACATTTCAAAATGTCCATATACTTACGCAGGAAAGACCAGCTCAGACCTTTAACAAGCACCAGAGCCATAGACTCATGGTCTACATTTCAAAATGTCCCTAACTAAGATCGCGTTCGGATCCGTTCAGAGAAGGATCGAGATGCCGAGCGCGGGTAAACGGCGGGACTAACTACCACCACCTTGACAACCGCAGCCTATGCCCGAACATATCAGGAAGGCGCGTGCATGGATTAACGAGATTCCCACTGTCCTTATCTAAAATTTTACGTAATACGGCCGCGACGGAACCGAACAGGCGCTCGGAGACCCGTACGTGAACCGTCCCCGATACTTACGCAGGAAAGACCAGCTCGGAGCTTTAACAAGCACCAGAGCCATAGACAGATAGTCTACATTTCAAAATGTCCATATACTTACGCAGGAAAGACCAGCTCAGACCTTTAACAAGCACCAGAGCCATAGACTCATGGTCTACATTTCAAAATGTCCCTAACTAAGATCGCGTTCGGATCCGTTCAGAGAAGGATCGAGATGCCGAGCGCGGGTAAACGGCGGGACTAACTACCACCACCTTGACAACCGCAGCCTATGCCCGAACATATCAGGAAGGCGCGTGCATGGATTAACGAGATTCCCACTGTCCTTATCTAAAATTTTACGCAATACTGCCGCGACGGAACCGAACAGGCGCTCGGAGACCCGTACGTGAACCGTCCCCGATACTTACGCAGGAAAGACCAGCTCGGAGCTTTAACAAGCACCAGAGCCATAGACAGATAGTCTACATTTCAAAATGTCCATATACTTACGCAGGAAAGACCAGCTCAGACCTTTAACAAGCACCAGAGCCATAGACTCATGGTCTACATTTCAAAATGTCCCTAACTAAGATCGCGTTCGGATCCGTTCAGAGAAGGATCGAGATGCCGAGCGCGGGTAAACGGCGGGACTAACTACCACCACCTTGACAACCGCAGCCTATGCCCGAACATATCAGGAAGGCGCGTGCATGGATTAACGAGATTCCCACTGTCCTTATCTAAAATTTTACGCAATACGGCCGCGACGGAACCGAACAGGCGCTCGGAGACCCGTACGTGAACCGTCCCCGATACTTACGCAGGAAAGACCAGCTCGGAGCTTTAACAAGCACCAGAGCCATAGACAGATAGTCTACATTTCAAAATGTCCATATACTTACGCAGGAAAGACCAGCTCAGACCTTTAACAAGCACCAGAGCCATAGACTCATGGTCTACAATTCAAAATGTCCCTAACTAAGATCGCGTTCGGATCCGTTCAGAGAAGGATCGAGATGCCGAGCGCGGGTAAACGGCGGGACTAACTACCACCACCTTGACAACCGCAGCCTATGCCCGAACATATCAGGAAGGCGCGTGCATGGATTAACGAGATTCCCACTGTCCTTATCTAAAATTTTACGCAATACTGCCGCGACGGAACCGAACAGGCGCTCGGAGACCCGTACGTGAACCGTTCCCGATACTTACGCAGGAAAGACCAGCTCGGAGCTTTAACAAGCACCAGAGCCATAGACAGATAGTCTACATTTCAAAATGTCCATATACTTACGCAGGAAAGACCAGCTCAGACCTTTAACAAGCACCAGAGCCATAGACTCATGGTCTACATTTCAAAATGTCCCTAACTAAGATCGCGTTCGGATCCGTTCAGAGAAGGATCGAGATGCCGAGCGCGGGTAAACGGCGGGACTAACTACCACCACCTTGACAACCGCAGCCTATGCCCGAACATATCAGGAAGGCGCGTGCATGGATTAACGAGATTCCCACTGTCCTTATCTAAAATTTTACGTAATACGGCCGCGACGGAACCGAACAGGCGCTCGGAGACCCGTACGTGAACCGTCCCCGATACTTACGCAGGAAAGACCAGCTCGGAGCTTTAACAAGCACCAGAGCCATAGACAGATAGTCTACATTTCAAAATGTCCATATACTTACGCAGGAAAGACCAGCTCAGACCTTTAACAAGCACCTGAGCCATAGACTCATGGTCTACATTTCAAAATGTCCCTAACTAAGATCGCGTTCGGATCCGTTCAGAGAAGGATCGAGATGCCGAGCGCGGGTAAACGGCGGGACTAACTACCACCACCTTGACAACCGCAGCCTATGCCCGAACATATCAGGAAGGCGCGTGCATGGATTAACGAGATTCCCACTGTCCTTATCTAAAATTTTACGCAATACTGCCGCGACGGAACCGAACAGGCGCTCGGAGACCCGTACGTGAACCGTCCCCGATACTTACGCAGGAAAGACCAGCTCGGAGCTTTAACAAGCACCAGAGCCATAGACAGATAGTCTACATTTCAAAATGTCCATATACTTACGCAGGAAAGACCAGCTCAGCAGATCGCGTTCGGATCCGTTCAGAGAAGGATCGAGATGCCGAGCGCGGGTAAACGGCGGGACTAACTACCACCACCTTGACAACCGCAGCCTATGCCCGAACATATCAGGAAGGCGCGTGCATGGATTAACGAGATTCCCACTGTCCTTATCTAAAATTTTACGCAATACTGCCGCGACGGAACCGAACAGGCGCTCGGAGACCCGTACGTGAACCGTCCCCGATACTTACGCAGGAAAGACCAGCTCGGAGTTTTAACAAGCACCAGAGCCATAGACAGATAGTCTACATTTCAAAATGTCCATATACTTACGCAGGAAAGACCAGCTCAGCAGATCGCGTTCGCATCCGTTCAGAGAAGGATCGAGATGCCGAGCGCGGGTAAACGGCGGGACTAACTACCACCGCCTTGACAACCGCAGCCTATGCCCGAACATATCAGGAAGGCGCGTGCATGGATTAACGAGATTCCTACTGCCCCCCTAACTTCTCTCCGCTTGGGGAGTAGGACTTGCTAGGACTACTGTTTCAGCGATAGTCCTAATCATAGAGAAAGACAAATAATGCTCATCTTGTAGTGTGGAAAATTGGCAAACTCATAGTAGCAATGGTCCCAGGGTGCTTTGTCCATTCCACCACTCGGACACGGCCAGTTCCGTCAACTCTGCCAAGACTCCCTAACCTAAAACATTAAAAATCATAACTAGACTATTGATATTCCGATGGGAGGATGATTGGCATTAGGAATGATTGAACAATATGAAACACAATCACGAAGTTACTGCACCGTCCTACGGGGTCGCTATCTCAATAGACCTCATACCTTGCAAATCAAACATATAAGTCATCTAACTAATAAACTTCGAGCAGATAAGTCTAATATAAACAAATGTAGTATTCAACATATCCGAAAGTACTTAAGCAAAGGTAGAATCCTGGCCTGTTGGCGTTCGGTCATCAAGTGCAGAGGAACCGCAGGTTGATGTGGATAGCTTCGGACATGTGATTTCCAGATTGATCACGGTCGGCTCTACCAGTTCTGTCAGGGGAACTGGACACGGATAACCTAAAAAATACAAAAAATGTAAATACACCGCTGGTATCTTAATTGGAAGGTGACTAGCAACAAAATAAAATGAAATAAAAGTGGTTAAACAATATCAAAACATATCTACGGCGTCAAATTCACCCTGAAATAATACGAAATATTCATACAAAAGTACAATCTAGTGACACAGATGGTGTCCGACATAACCTCCAAGTGGTGCGAGGGGGTAAAACAAACAAGTCACAGGTCGACAAATCACATAAGATCGGTCTAATCCATAAGAAAACCTAAAAACACAACAATAACAAAATAAAATAAACAAAACGTTTAAACAGAACGAAGACATAACCTCCAATGCGTGTACGTCAATTCTAATGAATGAGAGACGAAAACAATATCCAACGACATAAAGTAGAGAAAGAAATCAGGCGGCGCGCGCCATCTAGCGAGAACCAAGACAATCAAAGAATAGGATTTTCAAATATAGAGAAGCGTAAAATTGTCAAGAATATCATTAAAAATCTTTGAAAATTGTATTATATTATATTCTATTCTATTCTAAATTAATGATATAAATAGAATATGATATAAAATATCCTTAGCTAAGCATCAGAATTCACCCACAGTCGAAACAAAGGAAGAGATATATTCACATCAAGGAAGGCTCTTCGAAACAATCTAACCTAAATTGCAATAACAACAATAAGTAACCTATGATAAATCACTAGATTAACAAACATATACATACATAAACGGCACTCTCACCTAGATTTCAAACTTACTCAAAAATGCTAATTATATAAGGCAATACAGGTCATCACGGATAATCCTCAAAGGAAGTGCACATCCGAGAGGATGTCAAGGGGCAAGTCAGTAACTGTGTATAACCGCAGCAACTCGGAATAAGCGAAAGATTGTTGCATGGAATATATAAACATCTTCAAACTAACATCCGGTCAAATCTCTCAATGTCATTTAGTTGCTCACTAAAAGCAACAATATCATTCAATTACCTTAAAGGTAACCATACGAAGTAACTAATTGGTACCCTATAGTCAATAAATAGACACTTACTGTATAAACTACCCTAATGAAAAGAAATACATGGGTTGACTGTCATGCATGGCCTTCCTACGGAGACAGTCATCGTACCAATGCATCCAAGTGGGGTGTTGGTCCAACAGTAAGGACATGATCATTAAACTAAAAATTCACAATATAGAATTAGTAGGTAGTGAATCGGATCGACAATTATAAATAATAAACGCATATATAGCTGGAGACCACCAAATCCAGTCGCAACAATAAATGACAGTCTATCATAACTCGTCGCACAATTATGTTCCATAGTAATCTCCAAACGATGACACGGCACTAATAGTCGGTCCGAAACGATAAATTAAAGCAACTTTCATCTCATTTTCAATTGATCACATCAAATTCTAAGAACAAATAACATAACCTCATAAATACAGCTGACATGTACCGGTTCGATATACAGAAATCCTAATCTTTGCAAATCCGATCATAACAATTAGGAAATAATTAATGAAATGAATGAGAAATTAGAAAGATACGATATCGATACAATAAAATGGATATTGTTCAATACTCTCATTAAGAAGAGACTGCATGCACGAAGATTCAGAGAAAGGTATTGTCAAAAGTATTGCGATCTATAAAATATCGTCGTAACTCTGTCGTATATCACAAAACCTCTCAAAATTAAAACTTATGCCTGTTATTTTACTACTTAAGCTAAAATAATAAAATTCTCTTTTTCAGCTGTCTTGGTGGTCCTGAAAAGGACCGATATTTGATGATAAAATAGGTTACATTCGTTTTATTTAGTTTTGCTATCTGTCTTTTTAGGTAACAATACAGCTTGGATATTTGGCAGAACGCCGCCCTGGGCTATAGTAACTCCGGATAGGAGTTTGTTCAATTCTTCGTCGTTTCTGATGGCCAATTGCAAATGCCTAGGGATAATCCTGGTTTTCTTGTTATCTCTAGCGGCGTTACCCGCCAATTCGAGAACCTCGGCTGCCAGATATTCCATTACGGCAGCTAAGTAGACGGGAGCACCGGCCCCTACGCGTTCGGCATAATTCCCTTTCCTTAAAAGTCTGTGAATACGACCGACAGGGAATTGTAATCCCGCTCGGTTAGAACGAGACTTCGCCTTTCCCTTCACTTTTCCGCCTTTACCACGTCCGGACATTTTACTATCGATTGCTTCTAGAACTCGCTCGCCTTAGAGTTGAAATCTGTACTAAAACTGTCAACATACTAGCAACGAATTTTGTTCGTAAGCCGAACGCATGATCTCGTACGCGACCAATGAAAGGCTAACTCAGATAATAGGCGGGGCTTAGGAGTGTATTTAAGGAGCCTATAAATTCTAAGGATTCCTGAAATTTGTTTTAGTCTAGTACTTTTCGTGGTTCCTTTAATATCGTAATATTTATTTCGAAATGCCTCCGAAAACAAGCGGTAAGGCGGCCAAAAAGGCCGGTAAGGCTCAGAAAAATATCTCCAAAAGTGACAAGAAAAAGAAACGCAAGAGGAAGGAAAGCTACGCGATCTACATTTACAAAGTTTTAAAGCAAGTTCATCCCGATACGGGTATCTCCAGCAAGGCCATGTCGATCATGAATTCTTTCGTGAACGATATATTCGAAAGGATAGCCGCCGAAGCGTCCCGTCTCGCTCATTACAATAAAAGATCTACTATCACAAGCAGAGAAATCCAAACTGCCGTGCGATTATTGCTGCCCGGTGAATTGGCTAAGCACGCCGTTAGTGAAGGTACCAAAGCCGTCACTAAATATACCAGTTCTAAGTAAACCATAAGCCTTGAATATCATAAAGGAGAAAACGGTTCTTTTCAGAGCCACAATTTAGATAAATAAAAAAAGAAATAATCTTAAAAAAATTAATTTTATATATTATACAGCTGTAGTATCCAATATTGAAATACAAATTTTGTTATCAACAGTATATTATTATTCTTTGGTTATTAGTGATTACATTATTTTTTCTTTAGTTTTTAAAAACAATGCGTATAAGTACACCGACTGTTATTAATTACTAACATGTAGTCGAATATAACTCTGAGATAAAAATCCATAACTCTTTTAGTGGTTTATATAAATATCGATAAAAGAATATTAATTGAATTATCTTCTTTTTCTTTGATTAAATTTAGGTGGTTCTGAAAAGAACCGTTTTTTTTTTGTTGCAAAATACGAATATAAGTAGAGTATTATAAATGATAGAAAATAAAGTTTAGGCACGTTCGCCTCTGATACGTCTGGCTAGCTGAATATCCTTGGGCATGATGGTTACTCGCTTTGCATGTATCGCACATAAATTAGTATCCTCAAAAAGGCCAACTAAATAAGCTTCGCTGGCCTCTTGTAAAGCCATTACCGCCGAACTTTGAAAACGTAAATCGGTCTTGAAATCTTGAGCGATTTCGCGAACCAATCGTTGAAAAGGTAATTTCCTAATCAATAATTCGGTGCTCTTTTGATAACGACGAATCTCCCGCAAAGCGACCGTCCCAGGTCGGTAGCGATGTGGTTTCTTAACGCCACCGGTAGCTGGAGCGCTTTTCCTGGCCGCTTTGGTAGCCAATTGTTTCCTAGGAGCTTTACCTCCTGTTGATTTTCGCGCAGTTTGCTTGGTACGAGCCATATTTTTAAAATAGAGGTAATGAGAAAAATTAACAAACGCAAACGACGGCGACCCCTTTCGGACTGATTCGGTCATAAAATCAGAGAGTCCTTTTTATAACATGTTATCTAATCTGATTGGTCCGTTTTGTGCCAGTGGGCGGAACTCAATCCTAAGTCTACAAAACCGGGCTGATTGAATGTAATCGACAACAGTTGTCCGTAGCACTCGTGTTGTGAGCGCGCTACTTATTCGAGATCATTTATTTTTTTTGTATTAGGTTCGATAAAAGATGACCGGCAGAGGTAAAGGTGGTAAAGGTTTGGGAAAAGGAGGAGCCAAGCGGCATCGTAAAGTGCTTCGTGATAATATCCAAGGTATTACGAAGCCCGCCATTAGAAGATTGGCTAGACGAGGCGGCGTAAAACGTATATCTGGTCTGATTTACGAAGAGACCAGAGGTGTTTTAAAAGTGTTTTTGGAAAACGTCATCAGAGATGCCGTTACATATACCGAACACGCCAAAAGAAAAACCGTTACCGCAATGGATGTAGTATACGCCTTGAAACGTCAAGGACGTACATTATACGGGTTTGGAGGTTAAGTCACATTTTATTCGCGAACTAACGTGAAATGTGACCCTCAAAATTAATTTTAGAAAAATTAAACAACGGTTCTTTTCAGAACCACAAATTTATCGATATTTAAAAAAACGGAAGCTCTATTAGGATTTAAGGATAATCTTTCAATCATTACAATCATCATAATTTTATTTAAAATAATAATTTAAGTATAACTGGCCCTAATTATTTGAGGGTTTGGATTCCAAAACTCTATACTTAATAAATAGACCGCCCCTTAAATTCATCGTTAATTACATAGATTATATACAAGGCGCGATGTTATAATACGGTTCGATTTTACTAAAGGAGAACCGCTAGAAATAAATCCTTCATATTATTTCGACTTAATTGTTGTTTAATAAAACGATAATTATTGGTATTGGAATGTCTCTTAATTTATCTTACACACCCAAAAAAACAATCTTTAAAGTACTTAAACTGTTTATTAGAATATTTTAAATAATTAGTAAGTGCAAGTCATAATATGAGTTTTAATTTTAAGTTCTTTTTTTGTTTTATTATTTTGGTGGTCCTGAAAAGGACCGATAGTTAAAAGGTTTTTGTACGACACAAAAACCCTAAGGCTCATGTAACTTATTTGGTTTTACTATCTGTTTTTTTCGGTAACAATACGGCCTGGATGTTTGGTAGAACGCCGCCCTGGGCTATAGTAACACCGGAGAGGAGTTTGTTCAGTTCTTCGTCATTTCTGATGGCCAATTGTAAATGCCTAGGGATAATCCTTGTTTTCTTGTTGTCTCTAGCGGCGTTACCTGCCAACTCGAGAACTTCGGCCGCCAAATATTCCATTACGGCAGCTAAGTAGACGGGAGCACCGGCCCCTACGCGTTCGGCATAATTTCCTTTCCTTAAAAGCCGGTGAATACGGCCAACAGGAAATTGTAATCCCGCTCGGTTGGAACGAGATTTCGCCTTTCCCTTCACTTTTCCACCCTTACCACGTCCAGACATTGTATTGCTAACTTTTTTAAACTAAAAATAACCGAAAAACTAATGGCGACAACGCTCACGTCCTTTCGACAACGAATGAACAACTGGCAGTGAACTGTCCAGCGAATAGCTTTTATTCGGCAACTTCTCAAAACACTAGTACGTTTCCTACTCGACCAATCAGAGCTTTCTACGACATAACGCCAAGAATGGGCGGAGCTTAGAAGTGTAGCGTCATTTATCAAATAATTAAACGACTATAGGTATATTTCGGTTTAGTCTTTTATCTTTTGCTGTATGGGTAGGTCGCGAATCTCATTCGTTTAAAATGCCACCGAAGACAAGCGGTAAAGCGGCAAAAAAGGCTGGAAAAGCCCAGAAAAACATTTCTAAGAGCGATAAGAAAAAGAAGCGTAGGAGGAAGGAAAGCTACGCGATTTACATATACAAAGTTTTAAAGCAGGTTCATCCCGATACGGGTATTTCCAGCAAGGCCATGTCGATTATGAATTCTTTCGTGAACGATATATTCGAAAGGATAGCCGCCGAAGCGTCGCGCCTCGCCCATTACAATAAAAGATCGACCATCACGAGCAGAGAAATCCAAACCGCCGTTAGGTTATTGTTACCCGGTGAATTGGCTAAGCATGCCGTTAGCGAAGGTACCAAAGCTGTCACTAAATATACCAGTTCTAAGTAAACGAAATATATTATTTTGAAGGTGATCATAATAATATGAAGGGTGGAAAACGGCTCTTTTCAGAGCCCCAAAATGTTTAAAGAAGAAAAAAAGAAATAAACTATTGTTAAGAAGATAGGATATATACGAAGTCAAATAAATTAAAATATAGTAATCGTTCATAAAAATGTTAAAATATCCAGAAAAAAATATTTTATTTTATATATTCATTCCTTTACGGTAACATAATAACAGTATATGTGATACCCCTTTCTTATCGTGATATAAACTTCAAGTCAATCCAGCAGGTGTTCACACCTTATTACTAAGGATTCCTCAATATTCACAATATATTTGTGAGCATAATATTCTAAATTCAATTCACAAATATTATAACTAAAGCGTCATATAAACGGAAAAAATATCAATGTCTCTTTTTTCTAATAGAAGTTGGTGGTTCTGAGAAGAACCTTTTTTTTTCATATAAATACAAAAAACGACCTTAATATAGGACAGCCGTAGCATTTATGCACGTTCGCCTCTAATGCGTCTGGCTAATTGAATGTCCTTAGGCATGATAGTTACTCGTTTAGCATGGATCGCACACAAATTGGTGTCTTCAAAGAGACCAACCAAATAGGCCTCGCTAGCTTCTTGCAAAGCCATCACTGCCGAACTTTGGAAACGTAAATCGGTCTTGAAATCCTGAGCGATTTCGCGAACCAATCGTTGGAAAGGCAATTTCCTAATCAATAATTCGGTACTCTTCTGATAGCGTCGGATTTCTCTTAGAGCGACCGTACCGGGTCTGTAACGATGCGGTTTTTTAACACCACCGGTAGCGGGAGCGCTTTTCCTGGCTGCTTTAGTAGCCAATTGTTTTCTGGGAGCCTTACCTCCGGTTGATTTTCGAGCAGTTTGCTTGGTACGAGCCATCGTCTAAACGGGTCTGACTTCAAACGTGTAGGAAGAATTACAAGCGCAAGCACCAACGAACTTTTGGAAACTGATCGAAGGTGTCAAAGAAATCTCCCTTTTTAATAATGTGTGAAGATATTCTGATTGGTCCGGCTAGCATCTGTGGGCGGGACCCGATTCGAACTCAACAAAACCCATGGTAGGATTTGAAATTGAAATAGTTACCCGTAGTATTCGAGGTGTACGCTGCACAATTCGATTATAAATTTGCTTTCTTTTAATACTAAATTGAATAAATCATGACGGGCAGAGGTAAAGGTGGTAAAGGTTTGGGAAAAGGAGGCGCTAAGCGGCATCGTAAAGTGCTTCGTGATAATATCCAAGGTATTACGAAACCCGCCATCAGAAGATTGGCTAGGCGGGGTGGAGTTAAACGTATATCCGGTCTAATTTATGAGAAACCAGAGGTGTATTAAAAGTATTTTTGGAAAACGTTATCAGAGACGCCGTCACTTATACCGAACACGCCAAAAGGAAAACCGTTACTGCCATGGATGTAGTATACGCCCTCAAACGCCAAGGACGAACCCTATACGGATTTGGCGGTTAAATAAAGTATTATATATGCTGACCAATTAAAACAGAACAACGTATCTATTCAACTAAAGAAAACAACGGTTCTTTTCAGAGCCACAAATTTACTAGCATAAAAAAAGAAATTTATTATTCGAAAATGGACTAAGATGACGTTAAATTTTATTAAATATCTGCTCCTTTCATCTAAGATTTACTTGTAAAGTAACAAATATACTGCATTATAATAGACGATCGTAATATAAAAAGATAGATAAAGTTTAAAATAAGATTTCATAATAAATGTTAGGTTAATGACAAGAATGTAAATGATGGTGAACAATCGAATACCGAATCTTCGTTGAAGCTTTAATATAGTTTTCCTTTAGAGAGAAAATACTCCGAGATAAACTTCGCGTCGATGAGCTTGGAGAATCCTTAAGATTTCAAAGAAGGTACGGTAGTTCTACGCACGTATGTATGGAGATCGCGTTCCATGTATTTATTGACTTTAGATAACTATTTATGAAAACAGATTTCAACTAAAGAAGCAAAATATAACTATAATATATATGAGCATTGTATCGATACAGAAGGGTTTGACACGATATTCTTATAGACGTCTCGATATCGTTGCTCACCCGATACGTTCGATTGTAACCCAGAGTTCGGATGGTGTTAAGAAACCGTTAAATAAGAAGTATATTAGTATAGGATCGGTTAATTTTCATGTCATTGTTTTCTTACAGTTAATTCGACAACGGTACGTTTCGATATAGATTCGTTTTGGACAACGAACAATCTGTACCGCATCAATTAGGAATAATATGTCTCGTTTCTCCAATAATAGCATTAGATCTGTACGGAATTGCATTTATATCAAAAGACGATATATCGGGGGACGTAGATTTGAAAAGATATATTTTCATAGTTATAACCGAAAGTCTATAACTCGAATGTAAATTGGTAGTTTCGACGGAATCGAGAGCAACGCTTGATTTTGTGCTTCCTTCTAAGACGATAGTCAACGTAAAATTTATTGGTAAAGTTTGCTACTTCTACTACGTTTTATCTTTTAACGCCTCGAACATAAATCGTATGATATTCTAAAGGATTTATGTATTTAATATGAGAAATAAGTAAACGGTTCCAAGCTCGATGAACGTTTCGACGAAGCCGGAATATGGAACGTCGTTCGCGCTCGACCG
>NW_027473219.1:0-22500 GCF_030347505.1 Rhynchophorus ferrugineus
GCGCTCGGAGACCCGTACGTGAACCGTCCCCGATACTTACGCAGGAAAGACCAGCTCGGAGCTTTAACAAGCACCAGAGCCATAGACAGATAGTCTACATTTCAAAATGTCCATATACTTACGCAGGAAAGACCAGCTCAGACCTTTAACAAGCACCAGAGCCATAGACTCATGGTCTACATTTCAAAATGTCCCTAACTAAGATCGCGTTCGGATCCGTTCAGAGAAGGATCGAGATGCCGAGCGCGGGTAAACGGCGGGACTAACTACCACCACCTTGACAACCGCAGCCTATGCCCGAACATATCAGGAAGGCGCGTGCATGGATTAACGAGATTCCCACTGTCCTTATCTAAAATTTTACGTAATACGGCCGCGACGGAACCGAACAGGCGCTCGGAGACCCGTACGTGAACCGTCCCCGATACTTACGCAGGAAAGACCAGCTCGGAGCTTTAACAAGCACCAGAGCCATAGACAGATAGTCTACATTTCAAAATGTCCATATACTTACGCAGGAAAGACCAGCTCAGACCTTTAACAAGCACCAGAGCCATAGACTCATGGTCTACATTTCAAAATGTCCCTAACTAAGATCGCGTTCGGATCCGTTCAGAGAAGGATCGAGATGCCGAGCGCGGGTAAACGGCGGGACTAACTACCACCACCTTGACAACCGCAGCCTATGCCCGAACATATCAGGAAGGCGCGTGCATGGATTAACGAGATTCCCACTGTCCTTATCTAAAATTTTACGCAATACGGCCGCGACGGAACCGAACAGGCGCTCGGAGACCCGTACGTGAACCGTCCCCGATACTTACGCAGGAAAGACCAGCTCGGAGCTTTAACAAGCACCAGAGCCATAGACAGATAGTCTACATTTCAAAATGTCCATATACTTACGTAGGAAAGACCAGCTCAGACCTTTAACAAGCACCAGAGCCATAGACTCATGGTCTACAATTCAAAATGTCCCTAACTAAGATCGCGTTCGGATCCGTTCAGAGAAGGATCGAGATGCCGAGCGCGGGTAAACGGCGGGACTAACTACCACCACCTTGACAACCGCAGCCTATGCCCGAACATATCAGGAAGGCGCGTGCATGGATTAACGAGATTCCCACTGTCCTTATCTAAAATTTTACGCAATACTGCCGCGACGGAACCGAACAGGCGCTCGGAGACCCGTACGTGAACCGTTCCCGATACTTACGCAGGAAAGACCAGCTCGGAGCTTTAACAAGCACCAGAGCCATAGACAGATAGTCTACATTTCAAAATGTCCATATACTTACGCAGGAAAGACCAGCTCAGACCTTTAACAAGCACCAGAGCCATAGACTCATGGTCTACATTTCAAAATGTCCCTAACTAAGATCGCGTTCGGATCCGTTCAGAGAAGGATCGAGATGCCGAGCGCGGGTAAACGGCGGGACTAACTACCACCACCTTGACAACCGCAGCCTATGCCCGAACATATCAGGAAGGCGCGTGCATGGATTAACGAGATTCCCACTGTCCTTATCTAAAATTTTACGCAATACGGCCGCGACGGAACCGAACAGGCGCTCGGAGACCCGTACGTGAACCGTCCCCGATACTTACGCAGGAAAGACCAGCTCGGAGCTTTAACAAGCACCAGAGCCATAGACAGATAGTCTACATTTCAAAATGTCCATATACTTACGTAGGAAAGACCAGCTCAGACCTTTAACAAGCACCAGAGCCATAGACTCATGGTCTACAATTCAAAATGTCCCTAACTAAGATCGCGTTCGGATCCGTTCAGAGAAGGATCGAGATGCCGAGCGCGGGTAAACGGCGGGACTAACTACCACCACCTTGACAACCGCAGCCTATGCCCGAACATATCAGGAAGGCGCGTGCATGGATTAACGAGATTCCCACTGTCCTTATCTAAAATTTTACGCAATACTGCCACGACGGAACCGAACAGGCGCTCGGAGACCCGTACGTGAACCGTTCCCGATACTTACGCAGGAAAGACCAGCTCGGAGCTTTAACAAGCACCAGAGCCATAGACAGATAGTCTACATTTCAAAATGTCCATATACTTACGCAGGAAAGACCAGCTCAGACCTTTAACAAGCACCAGAGCCATAGACTCATGGTCTACATTTCAAAATGTCCCTAACTAAGATCGCGTTCGGATCCGTTCAGAGAAGGATCGAGATGCCGAGCGCGGGTAAACGGCGGGACTAACTACCACCACCTTGACAACCGCAGCCTATGCCCGAACATATCAGGAAGGCGCGTGCATGGATTAACGAGATTCCCACTGTCCTTATCTAAAATTTTACGTAATACGGCCGCGACGGAACCGAACAGGCGCTCGGAGACCCGTACGTGAACCGTCCCCGATACTTACGCAGGAAAGACCAGCTCGGAGCTTTAACAAGCACCAGAGCCATAGACAGATAGTCTACATTTCAAAATGTCCATATACTTACGCAGGAAAGACCAGCTCAGACCTTTAACAAGCACCAGAGCCATAGACTCATGGTCTACATTTCAAAATGTCCCTAACTAAGATCGCGTTCGGATCCGTTCAGAGAAGGATCGAGATGCCGAGCGCGGGTAAACGGCGGGACTAACTACCACCACCTTGACAACCGCAGCCTATGCCCGAACATATCAGGAAGGCGCGTGCATGGATTAACGAGATTCCCACTGTCCTTATCTAAAATTTTACGCAATACTGCCGCGACGGAACCGAACAGGCGCTCGGAGACCCGTACGTGAACCGTCCCCGATACTTACGCAGGAAAGACCAGCTCGGAGCTTTAACAAGCACCAGAGCCATAGACAGATAGTCTACATTTCAAAATGTCCATATACTTACGCAGGAAAGACCAGCTCAGACCTTTAACAAGCACCAGAGCCATAGACTCATGGTCTACATTTCAAAATGTCCCTAACTAAGATCGCGTTCGGATCCGTTCAGAGAAGGATCGAGATGCCGAGCGCGGGTAAACGGCGGGACTAACTACCACCACCTTGACAACCGCAGCCTATGCCCGAACATATCAGGAAGGCGCGTGCATGGATTAACGAGATTCCCACTGTCCTTATCTAAAATTTTACGCAATACGGCCGCGACGGAACCGAACAGGCGCTCGGAGACCCGTACGTGAACCGTCCCCGATACTTACGCAGGAAAGACCAGCTCGGAGCTTTAACAAGCACCAGAGCCATAGACAGATAGTCTACATTTCAAAATGTCCATATACTTACGCAGGAAAGACCAGCTCAGACCTTTAACAAGCACCAGAGCCATAGACTCATGGTCTACAATTCAAAATGTCCCTAACTAAGATCGCGTTCGGATCCGTTCAGAGAAGGATCGAGATGCCGAGCGCGGGTAAACGGCGGGACTAACTACCACCACCTTGACAACCGCAGCCTATGCCCGAACATATCAGGAAGGCGCGTGCATGGATTAACGAGATTCCCACTGTCCTTATCTAAAATTTTACGCAATACTGCCGCGACGGAACCGAACAGGCGCTCGGAGACCCGTACGTGAACCGTTCCCGATACTTACGCAGGAAAGACCAGCTCGGAGCTTTAACAAGCACCAGAGCCATAGACAGATAGTCTACATTTCAAAATGTCCATATACTTACGCAGGAAAGACCAGCTCAGACCTTTAACAAGCACCAGAGCCATAGACTCATGGTCTACATTTCAAAATGTCCCTAACTAAGATCGCGTTCGGATCCGTTCAGAGAAGGATCGAGATGCCGAGCGCGGGTAAACGGCGGGACTAACTACCACCACCTTGACAACCGCAGCCTATGCCCGAACATATCAGGAAGGCGCGTGCATGGATTAACGAGATTCCCACTGTCCTTATCTAAAATTTTACGTAATACGGCCGCGACGGAACCGAACAGGCGCTCGGAGACCCGTACGTGAACCGTCCCCGATACTTACGCAGGAAAGACCAGCTCGGAGCTTTAACAAGCACCAGAGCCATAGACAGATAGTCTACATTTCAAAATGTCCATATACTTACGCAGGAAAGACCAGCTCAGACCTTTAACAAGCACCTGAGCCATAGACTCATGGTCTACATTTCAAAATGTCCCTAACTAAGATCGCGTTCGGATCCGTTCAGAGAAGGATCGAGATGCCGAGCGCGGGTAAACGGCGGGACTAACTACCACCACCTTGACAACCGCAGCCTATGCCCGAACATATCAGGAAGGCGCGTGCATGGATTAACGAGATTCCCACTGTCCTTATCTAAAATTTTACGCAATACTGCCGCGACGGAACCGAACAGGCGCTCGGAGACCCGTACGTGAACCGTCCCCGATACTTACGCAGGAAAGACCAGCTCGGAGCTTTAACAAGCACCAGAGCCATAGACAGATAGTCTACATTTCAAAATGTCCATATACTTACGCAGGAAAGACCAGCTCAGCAGATCGCGTTCGGATCCGTTCAGAGAAGGATCGAGATGCCGAGCGCGGGTAAACGGCGGGACTAACTACCACCACCTTGACAACCGCAGCCTATGCCCGAACATATCAGGAAGGCGCGTGCATGGATTAACGAGATTCCCACTGTCCTTATCTAAAATTTTACGCAATACTGCCGCGACGGAACCGAACAGGCGCTCGGAGACCCGTACGTGAACCGTCCCCGATACTTACGCAGGAAAGACCAGCTCGGAGTTTTAACAAGCACCAGAGCCATAGACAGATAGTCTACATTTCAAAATGTCCATATACTTACGCAGGAAAGACCAGCTCAGCAGATCGCGTTCGCATCCGTTCAGAGAAGGATCGAGATGCCGAGCGCGGGGTAAACGGCGGGACTAACTACCACCGCCTTGACAACCGCAGCCTATGCCCGAACATATCAGGAAGGCGCGTGCATGGATTAACGAGATTCCTACTGCCCCCCTAACTTCTCTCCGCTTGGGGAGTAGGACTTGCTAGGACTACTGTTTCAGCGATAGTCCTAATCATAGAGAAAGACAAATAATGCTCATCTTGTAGTGTGGAAAATTGGCAAACTCATAGTAGCAATGGTCCCAGGGTGCTTTGTCCATTCCACCACTCGGACACGGCCAGTTCCGTCAACTCTGCCAAGACTCCCTAACCTAAAACATTAAAAATCATAACTAGACTATTGATATTCCGATGGGAGGATGATTGGCATTAGGAATGATTGAACAATATGAAACACAATCACGAAGTTACTGCACCGTCCTACGGGGTCGCTATCTCAATAGACCTCATACCTT
Source organism: Rhynchophorus ferrugineus (assembly GCF_030347505.1). Lineage (NCBI taxonomy): Eukaryota > Metazoa > Arthropoda > Insecta > Coleoptera > Curculionidae > Rhynchophorus > Rhynchophorus ferrugineus. The sequence continues at coordinate 5,282 of NW_027473219.1, forward strand.
GCAAATCAAACATATAAGTCATCTAACTAATAAACTTCGAGCAGATAAGTCTAATATAAACAAATGTAGTATTCAACATATCCGAAAGTACTTAAGCAAAGGTAGAATCCTGGCCTGTTGGCGTTCGGTCATCAAGTGCAGAGGAACCGCAGGTTGATGTGGATAGCTTCGGACATGTGATTTCCAGATTGATCACGGTCGGCTCTACCAGTTCTGTCAGGGGAACTGGACACGGATAACCTAAAAAATACAAAAAATGTAAATACACCGCTGGTATCTTAATTGGAAGGTGACTAGCAACAAAATAAAATGAAATAAAAGTGGTTAAACAATATCAAAACATATCTACGGCGTCAAATTCACCCTGAAATAATACGAAATATTCATACAAAAGTACAATCTAGTGACACAGATGGTGTCCGACATAACCTCCAAGTGGTGCGAGGGGGTAAAACAAACAAGTCACAGGTCGACAAATCACATAAGATCGGTCTAATCCATAAGAAAACCTAAAAACACAACAATAACAAAATAAAATAAACAAAACGTTTAAACAGAACGAAGACATAACCTCCAATGCGTGTACGTCAATTCTAATGAATGAGAGACGAAAACAATATCCAACGACATAAAGTAGAGAAAGAAATCAGGCGGCGCGCGCCATCTAGCGAGAACCAAGACAATCAAAGAATAGGATTTTCAAATATAGAGAAGCGTAAAATTGTCAAGAATATCATTAAAAATCTTTGAAAATTGTATTATATTATATTCTATTCTATTCTAAATTAATGATATAAATAGAATATGATATAAAATATCCTTAGCTAAGCATCAGAATTCACCCACAGTCGAAACAAAGGAAGAGATATATTCACATCAAGGAAGGCTCTTCGAAACAATCTAACCTAAATTGCAATAACAACAATAAGTAACCTATGATAAATCACTAGATTAACAAACATATACATACATAAACGGCACTCTCACCTAGATTTCAAACTTACTCAAAAATGCTAATTATATAAGGCAATACAGGTCATCACGGATAATCCTCAAAGGAAGTGCACATCCGAGAGGATGTCAAGGGGCAAGTCAGTAACTGTGTATAACCGCAGCAACTCGGAATAAGCGAAAGATTGTTGCATGGAATATATAAACATCTTCAAACTAACATCCGGTCAAATCTCTCAATGTCATTTAGTTGCTCACTAAAAGCAACAATATCATTCAATTACCTTAAAGGTAACCATACGAAGTAACTAATTGGTACCCTATAGTCAATAAATAGACACTTACTGTATAAACTACCCTAATGAAAAGAAATACATGGGTTGACTGTCATGCATGGCCTTCCTACGGAGACAGTCATCGTACCAATGCATCCAAGTGGGGTGTTGGTCCAACAGTAAGGACATGATCATTAAACTAAAAATTCACAATATAGAATTAGTAGGTAGTGAATCGGATCGACAATTATAAATAATAAACGCATATATAGCTGGAGACCACCAAATCCAGTCGCAACAATAAATGACAGTCTATCATAACTCGTCGCACAATTATGTTCCATAGTAATCTCCAAACGATGACACGGCACTAATAGTCGGTCCGAAACGATAAATTAAAGCAACTTTCATCTCATTTTCAATTGATCACATCAAATTCTAAGAACAAATAACATAACCTCATAAATACAGCTGACATGTACCGGTTCGATATACAGAAATCCTAATCTTTGCAAATCCGATCATAACAATTAGGAAATAATTAATGAAATGAATGAGAAATTAGAAAGATACGATATCGATACAATAAAATGGATATTGTTCAATACTCTCATTAAGAAGAGACTGCATGCACGAAGATTCAGAGAAAGGTATTGTCAAAAGTATTGCGATCTATAAAATATCGTCGTAACTCTGTCGTATATCACAAAACCTCTCAAAATTAAAACTTATGCCTGTTATTTTACTACTTAAGCTAAAATAATAAAATTCTCTTTTTCAGCTGTCTTGGTGGTCCTGAAAAGGACCGATATTTGATGATAAAATAGGTTACATTCGTTTTATTTAGTTTTGCTATCTGTCTTTTTAGGTAACAATACAGCTTGGATATTTGGCAGAACGCCGCCCTGGGCTATAGTAACTCCGGATAGGAGTTTGTTCAATTCTTCGTCGTTTCTGATGGCCAATTGCAAATGCCTAGGGATAATCCTGGTTTTCTTGTTATCTCTAGCGGCGTTACCCGCCAATTCGAGAACCTCGGCTGCCAGATATTCCATTACGGCAGCTAAGTAGACGGGAGCACCGGCCCCTACGCGTTCGGCATAATTCCCTTTCCTTAAAAGTCTGTGAATACGACCGACAGGGAATTGTAATCCCGCTCGGTTAGAACGAGACTTCGCCTTTCCCTTCACTTTTCCGCCTTTACCACGTCCGGACATTTTACTATCGATTGCTTCTAGAACTCGCTCGCCTTAGAGTTGAAATCTGTACTAAAACTGTCAACATACTAGCAACGAATTTTGTTCGTAAGCCGAACGCATGATCTCGTACGCGACCAATGAAAGGCTAACTCAGATAATAGGCGGGGCTTAGGAGTGTATTTAAGGAGCCTATAAATTCTAAGGATTCCTGAAATTTGTTTTAGTCTAGTACTTTTCGTGGTTCCTTTAATATCGTAATATTTATTTCGAAATGCCTCCGAAAACAAGCGGTAAGGCGGCCAAAAAGGCCGGTAAGGCTCAGAAAAATATCTCCAAAAGTGACAAGAAAAAGAAACGCAAGAGGAAGGAAAGCTACGCGATCTACATTTACAAAGTTTTAAAGCAAGTTCATCCCGATACGGGTATCTCCAGCAAGGCCATGTCGATCATGAATTCTTTCGTGAACGATATATTCGAAAGGATAGCCGCCGAAGCGTCCCGTCTCGCTCATTACAATAAAAGATCTACTATCACAAGCAGAGAAATCCAAACTGCCGTGCGATTATTGCTGCCCGGTGAATTGGCTAAGCACGCCGTTAGTGAAGGTACCAAAGCCGTCACTAAATATACCAGTTCTAAGTAAACCATAAGCCTTGAATATCATAAAGGAGAAAACGGTTCTTTTCAGAGCCACAATTTAGATAAATAAAAAAAGAAATAATCTTAAAAAAATTAATTTTATATATTATACAGCTGTAGTATCCAATATTGAAATACAAATTTTGTTATCAACAGTATATTATTATTCTTTGGTTATTAGTGATTACATTATTTTTTCTTTAGTTTTTAAAAACAATGCGTATAAGTACACCGACTGTTATTAATTACTAACATGTAGTCGAATATAACTCTGAGATAAAAATCCATAACTCTTTTAGTGGTTTATATAAATATCGATAAAAGAATATTAATTGAATTATCTTCTTTTTCTTTGATTAAATTTAGGTGGTTCTGAAAAGAACCGTTTTTTTTTGTTGCAAAATACGACTATAAGTAGAGTATTATAAATGATAGAAAATAAAGTTTAGGCACGTTCGCCTCTGATACGTCTGGCTAGCTGAATATCCTTGGGCATGATGGTTACTCGCTTTGCATGTATCGCACATAAATTAGTATCCTCAAAAAGGCCAACTAAATAAGCTTCGCTGGCCTCTTGTAAAGCCATTACCGCCGAACTTTGAAAACGTAAATCGGTCTTGAAATCTTGAGCGATTTCGCGAACCAATCGTTGAAAAGGTAATTTCCTAATCAATAATTCGGTGCTCTTTTGATAACGACGAATCTCCCGCAAAGCGACCGTCCCAGGTCGGTAGCGATGTGGTTTCTTAACGCCACCGGTAGCTGGAGCGCTTTTCCTGGCCGCTTTGGTAGCCAATTGTTTCCTAGGAGCTTTACCTCCTGTTGATTTTCGCGCAGTTTGCTTGGTACGAGCCATATTTTTAAAATAGAGGTAATGAGAAAAATTAACAAACGCAAACGACGGCGACCCCTTTCGGACTGATTCGGTCATAAAATCAGAGAGTCCTTTTTATAACATGTTATCTAATCTGATTGGTCCGTTTTGTGCCAGTGGGCGGAACTCAATCCTAAGTCTACAAAACCGGGCTGATTGAATGTAATCGACAACAGTTGTCCGTAGCACTCGTGTTGTGAGCGCGCTACTTATTCGAGATCATTTATTTTTTTTGTATTAGGTTCGATAAAAGATGACCGGCAGAGGTAAAGGTGGTAAAGGTTTGGGAAAAGGAGGAGCCAAGCGGCATCGTAAAGTGCTTCGTGATAATATCCAAGGTATTACGAAGCCCGCCATTAGAAGATTGGCTAGACGAGGCGGCGTAAAACGTATATCTGGTCTGATTTACGAAGAGACCAGAGGTGTTTTAAAAGTGTTTTTGGAAAACGTCATCAGAGATGCCGTTACATATACCGAACACGCCAAAAGAAAAACCGTTACCGCAATGGATGTAGTATACGCCTTGAAACGTCAAGGACGTACATTATACGGGTTTGGAGGTTAAGTCACATTTTATTCGCGAACTAACGTGAAATGTGACCCTCAAAATTAATTTTAGAAAAATTAAACAACGGTTCTTTTCAGAACCACAAATTTATCGATATTTAAAAAACGGAAGCTCTATTAGGATTTAAGGATAATCTTTCAATCATTACAATCATCATAATTTTATTTAAAATAATAATTTAAGTATAACTGGCCCTAATTATTTGAGGGTTTGGATTCCAAAACTCTATACTTAATAAATAGACCGCCCCTTAAATTCATCGTTAATTACATAGATTATATACAAGGCGCGATGTTATAATACGGTTCGATTTTACTAAAGGAGAACCGCTAGAAATAAATCCTTCATATTATTTCGACTTAATTGTTGTTTAATAAAACGATAATTATTGGTATTGGAATGTCTCTTAATTTATCTTACACACCCAAAAAACAATCTTTAAAGTACTTAAACTGTTTATTAGAATATTTTAAATAATTAGTAAGTGCAAGTCATAATATGAGTTTTAATTTTAAGTTCTTTTTTTGTTTTATTATTTTGGTGGTCCTGAAAAGGACCGATAGTTAAAAGGTTTTTGTACGACACAAAAACCCTAAGGCTCATGTAACTTATTTGGTTTTACTATCTGTTTTTTTCGGTAACAATACGGCCTGGATGTTTGGTAGAACGCCGCCCTGGGCTATAGTAACACCGGAGAGGAGTTTGTTCAGTTCTTCGTCATTTCTGATGGCCAATTGTAAATGCCTAGGGATAATCCTTGTTTTCTTGTTGTCTCTAGCGGCGTTACCTGCCAACTCGAGAACTTCGGCCGCCAAATATTCCATTACGGCAGCTAAGTAGACGGGAGCACCGGCCCCTACGCGTTCGGCATAATTTCCTTTCCTTAAAAGCCGGTGAATACGGCCAACAGGAAATTGTAATCCCGCTCGGTTGGAACGAGATTTCGCCTTTCCCTTCACTTTTCCACCCTTACCACGTCCAGACATTGTATTGCTAACTTTTTTAAACTAAAAATAACCGAAAAACTAATGGCGACAACGCTCACGTCCTTTCGACAACGAATGAACAACTGGCAGTGAACTGTCCAGCGAATAGCTTTTATTCGGCAACTTCTCAAAACACTAGTACGTTTCCTACTCGACCAATCAGAGCTTTCTACGACATAACGCCAAGAATGGGCGGAGCTTAGAAGTGTAGCGTCATTTATCAAATAATTAAACGACTATAGGTATATTTCGGTTTAGTCTTTTATCTTTTGCTGTATGGGTAGGTCGCGAATCTCATTCGTTTAAAATGCCACCGAAGACAAGCGGTAAAGCGGCAAAAAAGGCTGGAAAAGCCCAGAAAAACATTTCTAAGAGCGATAAGAAAAAAAAGCGTAGGAGGAAGGAAAGCTACGCGATTTACATATACAAAGTTTTAAAGCAGGTTCATCCCGATACGGGTATTTCCAGCAAGGCCATGTCGATTATGAATTCTTTCGTGAACGATATATTCGAAAGGATAGCCGCCGAAGCGTCGCGCCTCGCCCATTACAATAAAAGATCGACCATCACGAGCAGAGAAATCCAAACCGCCGTTAGGTTATTGTTACCCGGTGAATTGGCTAAGCATGCCGTTAGCGAAGGTACCAAAGCTGTCACTAAATATACCAGTTCTAAGTAAACGAAATATATTATTTTGAAGGTGATCATAATAATATGAAGGGTGGAAAACGGCTCTTTTCAGAGCCCCAAAATGTTTAAAGAAGAAAAAAAGAAATAAACTATTGTTAAGAAGATAGGATATATACGAAGTCAAATAAATTAAAATATAGTAATCGTTCATAAAAATGTTAAAATATCCAGAAAAAAATATTTTATTTTATATATTCATTCCTTTACGGTAACATAATAACAGTATATGTGATACCCCTTTCTTATCGTGATATAAACTTCAAGTCAATCCAGCAGGTGTTCACACCTTATTACTAAGGATTCCTCAATATTCACAATATATTTGTGAGCATAATATTCTAAATTCAATTCACAAATATTATAACTAAAGCGTCATATAAACGGAAAAAATATCAATGTCTCTTTTTTCTAATAGAAGTTGGTGGTTCTGAGAAGAACCTTTTTTTTTCATATAAATACAAAAAACGACCTTAATATAGGACAGCCGTAGCATTTATGCACGTTCGCCTCTAATGCGTCTGGCTAATTGAATGTCCTTAGGCATGATAGTTACTCGTTTAGCATGGATCGCACACAAATTGGTGTCTTCAAAGAGACCAACCAAATAGGCCTCGCTAGCTTCTTGCAAAGCCATCACTGCCGAACTTTGGAAACGTAAATCGGTCTTGAAATCCTGAGCGATTTCGCGAACCAATCGTTGGAAAGGCAATTTCCTAATCAATAATTCGGTACTCTTCTGATAGCGTCGGATTTCTCTTAGAGCGACCGTACCGGGTCTGTAACGATGCGGTTTTTTAACACCACCGGTAGCGGGAGCGCTTTTCCTGGCTGCTTTAGTAGCCAATTGTTTTCTGGGAGCCTTACCTCCGGTTGATTTTCGAGCAGTTTGCTTGGTACGAGCCATCGTCTAAACGGGTCTGACTTCAAACGTGTAGGAAGAATTACAAGCGCAAGCACCAACGAACTTTTGGAAACTGATCGAAGGTGTCAAAGAAATCTCCCTTTTTAATAATGTGTGAAGATATTCTGATTGGTCCGGCTAGCATCTGTGGGCGGGACCCGATTCGAACTCAACAAAACCCATGGTAGGATTTGAAATTGAAATAGTTACCCGTAGTATTCGAGGTGTACGCTGCACAATTCGATTATAAATTTGCTTTCTTTTAATACTAAATTGAATAAATCATGACGGGCAGAGGTAAAGGTGGTAAAGGTTTGGGAAAAGGAGGCGCTAAGCGGCATCGTAAAGTGCTTCGTGATAATATCCAAGGTATTACGAAACCCGCCATCAGAAGATTGGCTAGGCGGGGTGGAGTTAAACGTATATCCGGTCTAATTTATGAAGAAACCAGAGGTGTATTAAAAGTATTTTTGGAAAACGTTATCAGAGACGCCGTCACTTATACCGAACACGCCAAAAGGAAAACCGTTACTGCCATGGATGTAGTATACGCCCTCAAACGCCAAGGACGAACCCTATACGGATTTGGCGGTTAAATAAAGTATTATATATGCTGACCAATTAAAACAGAACAACGTATCTATTCAACTAAAGAAAACAACGGTTCTTTTCAGAGCCACAAATTTACTAGCATAAAAAAAGAAATTTATTATTCGAAAATGGACTAAGATGACGTTAAATTTTATTAAATATCTGCTCCTTTCATCTAAGATTTACTTGTAAAGTAACAAATATACTGCATTATAATAGACGATCGTAATATAAAAAGATAGATAAAGTTTAAAATAAGATTTCATAATAAATGTTAGGTTAATGACAAGAATGTAAATGATGGTGAACAATCGAATACCGAATCTTCGTTGAAGCTTTAATATAGTTTTCCTTTAGAGAGAAAATACTCCGAGATAAACTTCGCGTCGATGAGCTTGGAGAATCCTTAAGATTTCAAAGAAGGTACGGTAGTTCTACGCACGTATGTATGGAGATCGCGTTCCATGTATTTATTGACTTTAGATAACTATTTATGAAAACAGATTTCAACTAAAGAAGCAAAATATACTATAATATATATGAGCATTGTATCGATACAGAAGGGTTTGACACGATATTCTTATAGACGTCTCGATATCGTTGCTCACCCGATACGTTCGATTGTAACCCAGAGTTCGGATGGTGTTAAGAAACCGTTAAATAAGAAGTATATTAGTATAGGATCGGTTAATTTTCATGTCATTGTTTTCTTACAGTTAATTCGACAACGGTACGTTTCGATATAGATTCGTTTTGGACAACGAACAATCTGTACCGCATCAATTAGGAATAATATGTCTCGTTTCTCCAATAATAGCATTAGATCTGTACGGAATTGCATTTATATCAAAAGACGATATATCGGGGGACGTAGATTTGAAAAGATATATTTTCATAGTTATAACCGAAAGTCTATAACTCGAATGTAAATTGGTAGTTTCGACGGAATCGAGAGCAACGCTTGATTTTGTGCTTCCTTCTAAGACGATAGTCAACGTAAAATTTATTGGTAAAGTTTGCTACTTCTACTACGTTTTATCTTTTAACGCCTCGAACATAAATCGTATGATATTCTAAAGGATTTATGTATTTAATATGAGAAATAAGTAAACGGTTCCAAGCTCGATGAACGTTTCGACGAAGCCGGAATATGGAACGTCGTTCGCGCTCGACCGTTCAGTCCTCCGTTCGGCTCATATCATATAGGGTACGCATTAAATGAGAGCGACCGCCAGACAGTTAAAATACGCGAACGAGAAGCATACGCACGTACGTAACTTTGTCAAACGAATCGTGATTAGAACGTTCTTATAAGAAAATTAAGAAATTATATCAGAATGTCGGACGTCGATATTAGCGGACAAGCGGTTTCTCCTTCGTCGAATCAAGGGAGTGGAGGAAATTCCGCCGCCGTTGTTAACGCATCGTCAACAGGCACACCGGCCGGGTCGAATTCATCTTCGGTGTCGGCTACGGGAGCCGCATCAGCTACAGCCGGTAGCGCAGGTTCGTCTGCAGGAGGGAAGAAAGAAAAATCCACTTCGAGCAAGGCGAAGAGTTCTAAATCGAAAGTTAGTCATCCTCCGATCGCTGATATGGTAACGAGTGCAATTAAAGGATTGAAAGAGAAAGGCGGAACTTCCTTCAGAGCTATTAAAAAATACATAGCGGCCAATTACAAAGTGGATGCTGACAAATTATCGCCCTTTATAAAGAAATATATAAAGACGTGGATCGCTTCGGGTGTTTTGGTACAAACGAAGGGCAAAGGAGCTTCCGGATCATTTAAATTAGCGGCTTCGGCACGTAAAGCAGGAGGTACGACAGCCGCAGGTACGAAGAAAAGAAAAACGGCCACTGCCAAAACCGGACAGAAAAATAAACGAAAACCAGTAGGAGGTGCCGCGACAGCTACGACAGCCGGTGGTAAAAAAGCGTCTGCCAAAAAAACCTCAGAGAAAACGGAAAAAAAGACGACCGCCGCCTCCGCCTCAACTAAGAAAACCACAGCTAAAAGTAAGAAAGGTGAATCTGCAACTTTGGCCGAGAAAAAAGCTTCTGCCAAAAAAGCCGTCGAAAAGAAAACAGGAAAGAAATCTACCGCCGCCACGACTACGTCCGCTTCCAATGCCGCCGCTAATAGTTCATCTTCGAAAGCAGCAAAAAGCAACACGGCCGCAAGATCCCCGAAATCGCCTTCCAAAGCGAAAAAATCTAATAAAGCCGGACCTACGAAAAAGCCCAAGGCGCCTAAACCGAAAAGTGCTAAGACGACGACCTCAACTGTTCGTGTTGCCGCTGGTGAAGGTGCGAAAACTAAAAAACCAGTATCACCAAAGAAAAAGAAATAAAACTATTTCTACTACGTATGACGATATATTAAACAGGCGACACATTTCATCGTCAGATCAAGAAGACACGGAGTTGAAAATTACAAATATCCCGACACTCCTGGACGTGCTACGACTTCCCTAAAAAATACGTTCGTCCAAGACCGTATTTTTTTAATAGAAAAAAAAAACGGTTCTTTTCAGAACCACAATATAACTTTATAAAAGAAAGAATATTTATATAATTTATTTATTATCTTATTATTACTTAAATGATTATTTTCTAGATAGAGCCGTAACTAATTAGGGAACCGATCGATCGATACTCTAAAACAGTAATAAAGGAATATTCAGTACAGATCAGATTATTTATAAATTTTCTAGTTAATATTTATTCTTTAATAAGAACGCGTATTCTAACTTCTTTTTTATACGATTTTGTTGGCCCTGAAAAGGACCGATATTAAAGGGCGTATGCAAAACTTTAAACGGTTTGCGTTATCTATTTGGTTTTGCTGTCTGTCTTTTTAGGCAATAATACTGCTTGAATGTTAGGCAAGACGCCGCCCTGGGCAATAGTAACGCCAGATAACAGTTTATTCAATTCCTCGTCGTTTCTGATGGCCAATTGTAAATGCCTAGGGATAATCCTTGTTTTCTTGTTGTCTCTAGCGGCGTTACCCGCCAACTCGAGAACTTCGGCCGCCAGATATTCCATTACGGCAGCTAAGTAAACGGGAGCACCGGCCCCTACGCGTTCGGCATAATTTCCTTTCCTTAGAAGTCGGTGAATACGACCGACAGGAAATTGTAATCCCGCACGATTGGAACGAGACTTCGCCTTTCCCTTCACTTTTCCGCCTTTACCACGTCCGGACATGTTAATCTCGATCGTTGTTAGATACTGCTCACCTTTAAATCAAAAACGGTACTGGAAATTTCTTACAGATCGGCCTGGAATTTTGTCCGCGAGCCAAACTCGTTATATCATACGCGACCAATCAGACTCTAACTCGGGCTATGGGCGGGGCTTAGAAGTGTTCCTTCGAATGTTATAAGTTCTAGAATTAAAGGCATTTTTTTAGTTAAGTACTCTTTGAGGTACGTGAGACGTCGGGATTTTTATTTCGAAATGCCACCGAAGACAAGCGGTAAGGCGGCCAAGAAAGCCGGAAAAGCCCAGAAAAATATCTCTAAGAGCGACAAGAAAAAGAAGCGCAGGAGGAAGGAAAGCTATGCGATTTACATATACAAAGTTTTAAAGCAGGTTCATCCCGATACGGGTATCTCCAGCAAGGCCATGTCGATCATGAATTCTTTCGTGAACGATATATTCGAAAGGATAGCCGCCGAAGCGTCGCGTCTCGCCCATTACAATAAGAGATCAACGATCACGAGCAGAGAAATCCAAACCGCCGTTAGGTTATTGTTACCCGGTGAGTTGGCTAAGCACGCCGTTAGCGAAGGTACCAAAGCAGTCACCAAATATACCAGTTCTAAGTAAATTAATTCACATACCTATGTGTGTTTCAATATACTACTTACCTGCAAAATCGGTTCTTTTCAGAACCACAATTGGATATACATTTTAAAAAATGAAATGTTAAACAGTAGCTGACATTTTATAAAAACAGAATTTTCAGATATATATATATATATTGTAGTTATTGTATTGAATTATATTATATCATTATAATCTGTTATATAGTAAGTATATAGAATAAGTTTTGTAAAAATGGTACGGCCCGAGATTGTTATTTAAAAATAAGGTAAAGTATTTCTGGAGTGACTTCGAAAATATGTGTATTCATTTTTATTACGTTTATGACTATATGATAATTAATTTATTTTTCCTAACTGTGGCTAATTGTGGATTGTGGCTAATTTCTACACGATAAGTATTAATCACGGGAACGTCTCGAAATGAACAAATAGGAACTGTAATTAATCAAGAATTTAGAATGGAACTATCGTCCTAATATAATGAGGATCGTCAAAGAGAAGATACTTTTTTTTTCGTTTACTAGGTTGACCTTGCTTGGGGACAGTGGAACTCAGTGGAAAATCGCTGATGGTGGGTGAGGAGGATAGGCCTGTGGTCAGAATCGATATCTTGGAGTACTTGCAGGTCAGAGGCTTGATTCGAATTTTGATAGATAAAAAAGTCAATTATTGTCGGTCGATTGGAGGAGTAGTGAGTTGGTTCGCTTGGAGCAATAAGCCCAAGTTCCAACTCATCTATTATCCCGGCCGATAGTAATTCTTCCAATAGCTGTGTGGTTGATGGCGTTGAAAATGGCCTGAAAATCTCCTTGGTCATCTGAATATGTTCCGAAGAGTATTTCGCCAATGGAGATCGGGTTCGTGTTCTAGTGGAATCCAGACCAGCCAGACGACTGTTATCTTGAGTTCCCCGTACATGAGTGGGGGGAGGAATTGGTCTTTTGGGTTTGGTTGTTTTTGGAGTAGGTCGGCACTTGCATCCCGAGTAATTTGCGGTGTATGGTTCTCAACAGTTGGTGCATTTCGGCGGGGAATTTCTGTCTTTGGGACTTGACGTAGGCCGGAGTGGCTTTACAGTTGGCCGATGAATGACCGTAGAATTGGCAGTTAAAACGTTGAACGCGCCTGCCGTTGCCGCGCTGGGCTTGGACTTTTACCACCTGATTCATTAGGCGGTCGACCGCGAAGATACGGCGTTCCTCTCGAGGAACCGACCAACATGGATTGGATTGAAACCGAGCTTCATGAGCGCGGTTCGGACTTCGAGTTACCATTACGTCGAGAGAGAAATATAATATATTAGCTGACCCCGCAGACACTCCGTACCCTGTACTCAATGGATAAATAAAGGATTCATTCTATCAAATTCTTCGTTCAAATCACTTTCGAATCATCCTTAGGAACATTCTGATATCGGAAAACCTTATCCGTAGTCGATAAACGATATCTAACGGATGAATTATAGAAAATGGCCAATAAGCGGCAAATATCCGATCGTAAGGGTGCACCATCGTTTCGGCGAATCATTCTTTTGGAATCTTACGTTCTACAAGCAAAACATTTATTCATAGGTATATACCGATAATAACGAACGGGCCGACGTAACAACCTAAAATGTCCTGAAATACGTGAGAACAGTTTTACTCCGATCGCCGTATCGATATGTGACAGTATCCATCCTATGAAGGATCTTTACATTCTACTAGCATAATTTTATGGATCGGAATTTTCCGACTTTTAAAGAACGTGATCGGCAGTCTAGAAACGGCCTGAGGACGTATTAACACGAGAGGTTAAAATTATTGCTTTAGAAGTTCACGTTGTCTAAAGCTAAAGTTTATTCATCGGAACATTCCGATAATAACGAGAACGGGCAGACGTAAAAACGAAAAATTTGCGCAACGTCCGTATAAACGATCTGTTCTAAAACACCCATACATTTCCGATAGCTGGCGAGAGACCCGCGCTTAAATCGTGTGCGCTTCTACGTGGGGCGATACGAGAGACGGATACGACGGGTCGGGTCGACCGGCGCTGTGACACTTTTACCGAGTGGCTTTTGATCAGCGAAGGTGGTATTACATATTATATGTTAATATATAAGATCCGAACCGTATTTTTTTATTTATCTAAATAAAAAGCGTATTTCGTCGTGTTATTATATATTCGTAACGCTCTCGCGATTTTGTATCGTCGTTTCGTTGTTCTTCCTGGTCGGTTTTTTTCGATATATCGGGAAGCGTACGACGACGACGACGGTATCACTGCGAGATCGCGAATTCGGCGGGAACATTCGGCTTCGTTAGAAGAAGATGATCCACGATTCATATGCGATTGGAATTATTATTTTTATGGACGTATCGGTTTTTCATCGGAACGTTCATAAAACAGCAACACATTTTGCGATAGCTCTCTGCTCTCCGAGCGAGAATAAAATAAAAAATCACGAAACGTTTCTCGTACGAGGTTTCCTTGTCGCTTTATATATTTCTATCTAGCGAAGGGTTCGGAGAGAATGTTTTTCGAGGTCTTATAAACGCCGAACGATATTTTGCGGCATCCAATTTTCGACGTAGTCGACGATCGTCGTCGATAATCGAGATAATTGGGTGCCTAGTCGATCGGTTGTGTATAAAAAAAACAAAAGATGTGTCTAAGATGATGATATCGTTTTGTTTTATTAGACAACTAATATTAAAATGTAAGAGCGTGGCGCCTCGGACCGGTTTTTCCGTCGTCTAGGCGCGCTATCATGCACCTCCTTTTTATTAGTCGTCGATATATATTATATATCGTCGTCTTACGCACACGTTTCTTTATAAGTCAAACTTATAAAATAAACTGTGTCTGTATTTGTTTTATCTGCTTCGTGTCGATAAAATAATAAGAACAGTTCCCTGGTTGATCCTGCCAGTAGTCATATGCTTGTCTCAAAGATTAAGCCATGCATGTCTCAGTACATACCGAATTAAGGTGAAACCGCGAAAGGCTCATTAAATCAGTTATGGTTCCTTAGATCGTACCCACAATTACTTGGATAACTGTGGTAATTCTAGAGCTAATACATGCAAACAGAGCTCCGACCAGAGATGGAAGGAGTGCTTTTATTAGATCAAAACCAATCGGTTTCGGGTTCGCGCTCGTCATCGTACAACTTGGTGACTCTGAATAACTTTAAGCTGATCGCACGGTCTCGCACCGGCGACACATCTTTCAAATGTCTGCCTTATCAACTGTCGATGGTAGGTTCTGCGCCTACCATGGTCGTAACGGGTAACGGGGAATCAGGGTTCGATTCCGGAGAGGGAGCCTGAGAAACGGCTACCACATCCAAGGAAGGCAGCAGGCGCGCAAATTACCCACTCCCGGCACGGGGAGGTAGTGACGAAAAATAACGATACGGGACTCATCCGAGGCCCCGTAATCGGAATGAGTACACTCTAAACCCTTTAACGAGGATCAATTGGAGGGCCAGTCTGGTGCCAGCAGCCGCGGTAATTCCAGCTCCAATAGCGTATATTAAAGTTGTTGCGGTTAAAAAGCTCGTAGTCGAATTTGTGTCTCGCGCCGCCGGTTCATCGTTCGCGGTGTTAACTGGCGTGTTTTTCGCGAGACGTCCTGCCGGTGGGCTTAGTCGTGTCGCGTCGCCGTCGCGCGTGCGTTTCGGCGTGCGTGTTGTGCGCGTCGTGGTTACGACGGCCCAACTCAATCCTGCCGCGGTGCTCTTTACTGAGTGTCGAGGTGGGCCGGCACGTTTACTTTGAACAAATTAGAGTGCTCAAAGCAGGCTAAAATTTCGCCTGAATACTGTATGCATGGAATAATGGAATAGGACCTCGGTTCTATTTTGTTGGTTTTCGGAACCCCGAGGTAATGATTAATAGGAACGGATGGGGGCATTCGTATTGCGACGTTAGAGGTGAAATTCTTGGATCGTCGCAAGACGAACAGAAGCGAAAGCATTTGCCAAAAACGCTTTCATTGATCAAGAACGAAAGTTAGAGGTTCGAAGGCGATCAGATACCGCCCTAGTTCTAACCTTAAACGATGCCAGCTAGCGATCCGTCGACGTTCCCTAATATGACTCGACGGGCAGCTTCCGGGAAACCAAAGCTTTTGGGTTCCGGGGGAAGTATGGTTGCAAAGCTGAAACTTAAAGGAATTGACGGAAGGGCACCACCAGGAGTGGAGCCTGCGGCTTAATTTGACTCAACACGGGAAACCTCACCAGGCCCGGACACCGGAAGGATTGACAGATTGAGAGCTCTTTCTTGATTCGGTGGGTGGTGGTGCATGGCCGTTCTTAGTTGGTGGAGCGATTTGTCTGGTTAATTCCGATAACGAACGAGACTCTAGCCTGCTAACTAGGCGCTTTTTGACATCCTAAAGGCCCGCCGGCCGCGTTGCTTTCGGGTTTCGCGGTTCGTGCGCGGTTTTTACTGTCGGCGTACAAACTATTCTTCTTAGAGGGACAGGCGGCTTCTAGCCGCACGAGATTGAGCAATAACAGGTCTGTGATGCCCTTAGATGTTCTGGGCCGCACGCGCGCTACACTGAAGGAATCAGCGTGTCTTCCCTGGCCGAGCGGCCCGGGTAACCCGCTGAACCTCCTTCGTGCTAGGGATTGGGGCTTGCAATTGTTCCCCATGAACGAGGAATTCCCAGTAAGCGCGAGTCATAAGCTCGCGTTGATTACGTCCCTGCCCTTTGTACACACCGCCCGTCGCTACTACCGATTGAATGATTTAGTGAGGTCTTCGGATCGACACGCGATGGCGTTTCGGCGTCGTCGATGTGTAGGAAAAGATGACCAAACTTGATCATTTAGAGGAAGTAAAAGTCGTAACAAGGTTTCCGTAGGTGAACCTGCGGAAGGATCATTACAGTGTGTTGTTATGCCTATATATATATAATAGGTAAACGTACAAGTCTGTAAAAATCATTGTCGAACGTTAAAGAGCCATCTACGAAGTTCGGAAGTTCCGATCGAATTTCGACGTCGTCAACGTAGCTGTTTTCGGGTACCTATAATATATGGTTTTAAAAGATGTACGCCCGAAAGCGGAGATATATACGATGAAGATGTTGTTATATAGGACGACGAGTAATAATCGTCGGCCTACGACGGATTTCGTTATAAATGGACAAATCGAGCGCAAAATAAAACGATTTTGCCAATTATATTTCTAATCGACGTTTCGATCCTCATATCGACGAACATATACGATGATCGGTAATGTGATTAGTTTACGAAAATCTTATCACCCTTCGTTTGTTTCATTCCAAAAGGGTGAGATTTAGTTTACGAAAATATTGCCAAACTATGATCAGCGTATGCTCTTTTGTTGTCGTACGAGGTGAGACGACGAAAATTTACAACGAACGTCACCATTTCGAGTAGTCTGTCTCCGCTCCTCTCGTTGTGTGTAGTGGAGAAGACGAAAATAAACCGTAAGAGCGTTTTAAAGTCGACGGCGGCTGCGAAAGGGGCGCAAGCGCTGTCTATGACGTGAGCGCGCGTCGTCGTCGTCGTCGTCGTCTTATAATAGAAACGTTTCGATATGCGTTTAAAACCTAACTTAAAAAAAGATTACCCTAAACGGTGGATCACTTGGCTCGTGGGTCGATGAAGAACGCAGCTAATTGCGCGTCAACTTGTGAACTGCAGGACACATGAACATCGACATTTCGAACGCACATTGCGGTCCTGGG
>NW_027473219.1:30000-35726 GCF_030347505.1 Rhynchophorus ferrugineus
CATCGCCCCGTGCGGAAATTGAATTGGAGACTAATTCCATTCATCTGAATTCGATCATTACCCGCATTGTACTTCTAGAGCCCGTTCGGTCCGATGGCGAATAAAATCCGCGTTTCAGTATATCATATGCGGTTAAACGGTGAGGCCAGTTACAACTGCATTAAAACCTCCGATGTATACCTGAATATAGCGGGAGGACGCCCGCATAATTTGACGAACCTTCAAGTGCACCTACTTATGAGGGACCATATAATACCAATTCGACATGACGAGAATTCAGAGCCAAATCGATATCACATGGCAACTATATTTGGTTCTAATGAAATGAAGGATCAACGAACATGAAGACATGCTCATCAATCACAGATACATGGAATTCTGTATCGTCGCAACCGATAATACGTACAACCTTCGATTGGAATGAATTAATCAAAAAAATTGGACGAAAATAGTTTAGACATTCAGAAAACTGACAATTAGGTAAAACTGTAAAACCTGCTTTAAATAGAAACCACATTAATCAAAAAAGGTCATGCATTGTAATACGATTAGTTACGAAAGTAGCCTAACCTTTGGACCATTTTGAATTTTAACTTATCGAGATATCGTTCGCGGGTAAACGGCGGGACTAACTACCACCGCCTTGACAACCGCAGCCTATGCCCGAACAAATCAGGAAGGCGCGTGCATGGATTAACGAGATTCCCACTGTCCTTATCTAAAATTTTACGCAATACTGCCGCGACGGAACCGAACAGGCGCTCGGAGACCCGTACGTGAACCGTCCCCGATACTTACGCAGGAAAGACCAGCTCGGAGCTTTAACAAGCACCAGAGCCATAGACAGATAGTCTACATTTCAAAATGTCCATATACTTACGCAGGAAAGACCAGCTCAGCAGATCGCGTTCGGATCCGTTCAGAGAAGGATCGAGATGCCGAGCGCGGGTAAACGGCGGGACTAACTACCACCGCCTTGACAACCGCAGCCTATGCCCGAACATATCAGGAAGGCGCGTGCATGGATTAACGAGATTCCCACTGTCCTTATCTAAAATTTTACGCAATACTGCCGCGACGGAACCGAACAGGCGCTCGGAGACCCGTACGTGAACCGTTCCCGATACTTACGCAGGAAAGACCAGCTCGGAGCTTTAACAAGCACCAGAGCCATAGACAGATAGTCTACATTTCAAAATGTCCATATACTTACGCAGGAAAGACCAGCTCAGCAGATCGCGTTCGGATCCGTTCAGAGAAGGATCGAGATGCCGAGCGCGGGTAAACGGCGGGACTAACTACCACCAACTTGACAACCGCAGCCTATGCCCGAACATATCAGGAAGGCGCGTGCATGGATTAACGAGATTCCCACTGTCCTTATCTAAAATTTTACGCAATACGGCCGCGACGGAACCGAACAGGCGCTCGGAGACCCGTACGTGAACCGTCCCCGATACTTACGCAGGAAAGACCAGCTCGGAGCTTTAACAAGCACCAGAGCCATAGACAGATAGTCTACATTTCAAAATGTCCATATACTTACGCAGGAAAGACCAGCTCAGACCTTTAACAAGCACCAGAGCCATAGACTCATGGTCTACATTTCAAAATGTCCCTAACTAAGATCGCGTTCGGATCCGTTCAGAGAAGGATCGAGATGCCGAGCGCGGGTAAACGGCGGGACTAACTACCACCACCTTGACAACCGCAGCCTATGCCCGAACATATCAGGAAGGCGCGTGCATGGATTAACGAGATTCCCACTGTCCTTATCTAAAATTTTACGCAATACGGCCGCGACGGAACCGAACAGGCGCTCGGAGACCCGTACGTGAACCGTCCCCGATACTTACGCAGGAAAGACCAGCTCGGAGCTTTAACAAGCACCAGAGCCATAGACAGATAGTCTACATTTCAAAATGTCCATATACTTACGCAGGAAAGACCAGCTCAGCAGATCGCGTTCGGATCCGTTCAGAGAAGGATCGAGATGCCGAGCGCGGGTAAACGGCGGGACTAACTACCACCACCTTGACAACCGCAGCCTATGCCCGAACATATCAGGAAGGCGCGTGCATGGATTAACGAGATTCCCACTGTCCTTATCTAAAATTTTACGCAATACGGCCGCGACGGAACCGAACAGGCGCTCGGAGACCCGTACGTGAACCGTCCCCGATACTTACGCAGGAAAGACCAGCTCGGAGCTTTAACAAGCACCAGAGCCATAGACAGATAGTCTACATTTCAAAATGTCCATATACTTACGCAGGAAAGACCAGCTCAGCAGATCGCGTTCGGATCCGTTCAGAGAAGGATCGAGATGCCGAGCGCGGGTAAACGGCGGGACTAACTACCACCACCTTGACAACCGCAGCCTATGCCCGAACATATCAGGAAGGCGCGTGCATGGATTAACGAGATTCCCACTGTCCTTATCTAAAATTTTACGCAATACGGCCGCGACGGAACCGAACAGGCGCTCGGAGACCCGTACGTGAACCGTCCCCGATACTTACGCAGGAAAGACCAGCTCGGAGCTTTAACAAGCACCAGAGCCATAGACAGATAGTCTACATTTCAAAATGTCCATATACTTACGCAGGAAAGACCAGCTCAGACCTTTAACAAGCACCAGAGCCATAGACTCATGGTCTACATTTCAAAATGTCCCTAACTAAGATCGCGTTCGGATCCGTTCAGAGAAGGATCGAGATGCCGAGCGCGGGTAAACGGCGGGACTAACTACCACCACCTTGACAACCGCAGCCTATGCCCGAACATATCAGGAAGGCGCGTGCATGGATTAACGAGATTCCCACTGTCCTTATCTAAAATTTTACGTAATACGGCCGCGACGGAACCGAACAGGCGCTCGGAGACCCGTACGTGAACCGTCCCCGATACTTACGCAGGAAAGACCAGCTCGGAGCTTTAACAAGCACCAGAGCCATAGACAGATAGTCTACATTTCAAAATGTCCATATACTTACGCAGGAAAGACCAGCTCAGACCTTTAACAAGCACCTGAGCCATAGACTCATGGTCTACATTTCAAAATGTCCCTAACTAAGATCGCGTTCGGATCCGTTCAGAGAAGGATCGAGATGCCGAGCGCGGGTAAACGGCGGGACTAACTACCACCACCTTGACAACCGCAGCCTATGCCCGAACATATCAGGAAGGCGCGTGCATGGATTAACGAGATTCCCACTGTCCTTATCTAAAATTTTACGCAATACGGCCGCGACGGAACCGAACAGGCGCTCGGAGACCCGTACGTGAACCGTCCCCGATACTTACGCAGGAAAGACCAGCTCGGAGCTTTAACAAGCACCAGAGCCATAGACAGATAGTCTACATTTCAAAATGTCCATATACTTACGTAGGAAAGACCAGCTCAGACCTTTAACAAGCACCAGAGCCATAGACTCATGGTCTACAATTCAAAATGTCCCTAACTAAGATCGCGTTCGGATCCGTTCAGAGAAGGATCGAGATGCCGAGCGCGGGTAAACGGCGGGACTAACTACCACCACCTTGACAACCGCAGCCTATGCCCGAACATATCAGGAAGGCGCGTGCATGGATTAACGAGATTCCCACTGTCCTTATCTAAAATTTTACGCAATACTGCCGCGACGGAACCGAACAGGCGCTCGGAGACCCGTACGTGAACCGTTCCCGATACTTACGCAGGAAAGACCAGCTCGGAGCTTTAACAAGCACCAGAGCCATAGACAGATAGTCTACATTTCAAAATGTCCATATACTTACGCAGGAAAGACCAGCTCAGACCTTTAACAAGCACCAGAGCCATAGACTCATGGTCTACATTTCAAAATGTCCCTAACTAAGATCGCGTTCGGATCCGTTCAGAGAAGGATCGAGATGCCGAGCGCGGGTAAACGGCGGGACTAACTACCACCACCTTGACAACCGCAGCCTATGCCCGAACATATCAGGAAGGCGCGTGCATGGATTAACGAGATTCCCACTGTCCTTATCTAAAATTTTACGCAATACGGCCGCGACGGAACCGAACAGGCGCTCGGAGACCCGTACGTGAACCGTCCCCGATACTTACGCAGGAAAGACCAGCTCGGAGCTTTAACAAGCACCAGAGCCATAGACAGATAGTCTACATTTCAAAATGTCCATATACTTACGTAGGAAAGACCAGCTCAGACCTTTAACAAGCACCAGAGCCATAGACTCATGGTCTACAATTCAAAATGTCCCTAACTAAGATCGCGTTCGGATCCGTTCAGAGAAGGATCGAGATGCCGAGCGCGGGTAAACGGCGGGACTAACTACCACCACCTTGACAACCGCAGCCTATGCCCGAACATATCAGGAAGGCGCGTGCATGGATTAACGAGATTCCCACTGTCCTTATCTAAAATTTTACGCAATACGGCCGCGACGGAACCGAACAGGCGCTCGGAGACCCGTACGTGAACCGTCCCCGATACTTACGCAGGAAAGACCAGCTCGGAGCTTTAACAAGCACCAGAGCCATAGACAGATAGTCTACATTTCAAAATGTCCATATACTTACGTAGGAAAGACCAGCTCAGACCTTTAACAAGCACCAGAGCCATAGACTCATGGTCTACAATTCAAAATGTCCCTAACTAAGATCGCGTTCGGATCCGTTCAGAGAAGGATCGAGATGCCGAGCGCGGGTAAACGGCGGGACTAACTACCACCACCTTGACAACCGCAGCCTATGCCCGAACATATCAGGAAGGCGCGTGCATGGATTAACGAGATTCCCACTGTCCTTATCTAAAATTTTACGTAATACGGCCGCGACGGAACCGAACAGGCGCTCGGAGACCCGTACGTGAACCGTCCCCGATACTTACGCAGGAAAGACCAGCTCGGAGCTTTAACAAGCACCAGAGCCATAGACAGATAGTCTACATTTCAAAATGTCCATATACTTACGCAGGAAAGACCAGCTCAGCAGATCGCGTTCGGATCCGTTCAGAGAAGGATCGAGATGCCGAGCGCGGGTAAACGGCGGGACTAACTACCACCAACTTGACAACCGCAGCCTATGCCCGAACATATCAGGAAGGCGCGTGCATGGATTAACGAGATTCCCACTGTCCTTATCTAAAATTTTACGCAATACGGCCGCGACGGAACCGAACAGGCGCTCGGAGACCCGTACGTGAACCGTCCCCGATACTTACGCAGGAAAGACCAGCTCGGAGCTTTAACAAGCACCAGAGCCATAGACAGATAGTCTACATTTCAAAATGTCCATATACTTACGCAGGAAAGACCAGCTCAGACCTTTAACAAGCACCAGAGCCATAGACTCATGGTCTACATTTCAAAATGTCCCTAACTAAGATCGCGTTCGGATCCGTTCAGAGAAGGATCGAGATGCCGAGCGCGGGTAAACGGCGGGACTAACTACCACCACCTTGACAACCGCAGCCTATGCCCGAACATATCAGGAAGGCGCGTGCATGGATTAACGAGATTCCCACTGTCCTTATCTAAAATTTTACGCAATACGGCCGCGACGGAACCGAACAGGCGCTCGGAGACCCGTACGTGAACCGTCCCCGATACTTACGCAGGAAAGACCAGCTCGGAGCTTTAACAAGCACCAGAGCCATAGACAGATAGTCTACATTTCAAAATGTCCATATACTTACGCAGGAAAGACCAGCTCAGCAGATCGCGTTCGGATCCGTTCAGAG
>NW_027473220.1:0-32500 GCF_030347505.1 Rhynchophorus ferrugineus
AATAACAAAGGCGAATAGAGAGGATGTCAATCTTTTCTATTCGCCTTTTTATTTGTCTAAATTCGTTCTTGGGAACATTTTCCGTACATAAATATATCGCATTGATATACATCGACGATGCATTTATGTATGCCTGTATAAATAACAAAGGCGAATAGAGAGGATGTCAATCTTTTCTATTCGCCTTTTTATTTGTCTAAATTCGTTCTTGGGAACATTTTCCGTACATAAATATATCGCATTGATATACATCGACGACGCATTTATGTATGCATGTATAAATAACAAAGGCGAATAGAGAGGATGTCAATCCTTTCTATTCGCCTTTTTATTTGTCTAAATTCGTTCTTGGGAACATTTTCCGTACATAAATATATCGCATTGATATACATCGATGATACATTTATGTATGCTTGTATAAATAACAAAGGCGAATAGAGAGGATGTCAATCCTTTCTATTCGCCTTTTTATTTGTCTAAATTCGTTCTTGGGAACATTTTCCGTACATAAATATATCGCATTGATATACATCGACGACGCATTTATGTATGCATGTATAAATAACAAAGGCGAATAGAGAGGATGTCAATCCTTTCTATTCGCCTTTTTATTTGTCTAAATTCGTTCTTGGGAACATTTTCCGTACATAAATATATCGCATTGATATACATCGATGATACATTTATGTATGCTTGTATAAATAACAAAGGCGAATAGAGAGGATGTCAATCCTTTCTATTCGCCTTTTTATTTGTCTAAATTCGTTCTTGGGAACATTTTCCGTACATAAATATATCGCATTGATATACATCGATGATACATTTATGTATGCTTGTATAAATAACAAAGGCGAATAGAGAGGATGTCAATCTTTTCTATTCGCCTTTTTATTTGTCTAAATTCGTTCTTGGGAACATTTTCCGTACATAAATATATCGCATTGATATACATCGACGACGCATTTATGTATGCATATATAAATAACAAAGGCGAATAGAGAGGATGTCAATCTTTTCTATTCGCCTTTTTATTTGTCTAAATTCGTTCTTGGGAACATTTTCCGTACATAAATATATCGCATTGATATACATCGACGATGCATTTATGTATGCCTGTATAAATAACAAAGGCGAATAGAGAGGATGTCAATCTTTTCTATTCGCCTTTTTATTTGTCTAAATTCGTTCTTGGGAACATTTTCCGTACATAAATATATCGCATTGATATACATCGACGACGCATTTATGTATGCATGTATAAATAACAAAGGCGAATAGAGAGGATGTCAATCCTTTCTATTCGCCTTTTTATTTGTCTAAATTCGTTCTTGGGAACATTTTCCGTACATAAATATATCGCATTGATATACATCGATGATACATTTATGTATGCTTGTATAAATAACAAAGGCGAATAGAGAGGATGTCAATCCTTTCTATTCGCCTTTTTATTTGTCTAAATTCGTTCTTGGGAACATTTTCCGTACATAAATATATCGCATTGATATACATCGATGATACATTTATGTATGCTTGTATAAATAACAAAGGCGAATAGAGAGGATGTCAATCTTTTCTATTCGCCTTTTTATTTGTCTAAATTCGTTCTTGGGAACATTTTCCGTACAAAAATATATCGCATTGATATACATCGACGATGCATTTATGTATGCCTGTATAAATAACAAAGGCGAATAGAGAGGATGTCAATATTTTCTATTCGCCTTTTTATTTGTCTAAATTCGTTCTTGGGAACATTTTCCGTACATAAATATATCGCATTGATATACATCGACGATGCATTTATGTATGCCTGTATAAATAACAAAGGCGAATAGAGAGGATGTCAATCTTTTCTATTCGCCTTTTTATTTGTCTAAATTCGTTCTTGGGAACATTTTCCGTACATAAGTATATTGCATATAATATGCGTATGTATATAAAGACAAATACAAGGGATGTAAATCTCTTTTATTTTGCTAAATTCGTTTTACAGAACGTTGTGTAAACTTAAGGATATCATTCATCTTAACCGATAAGCACCTAGCCTATACTCTTTTTGTATTCTATTATCATGTTTGGAAACATTTTCTTACGATTTCCAGAATTAAATTCACTATTTTAATTCGGAACATTGTCTTAAATGTACGTTCAGTTCGAAGACGAACCACAAGATACGTTTATAAGTTATACCTTATGAGACTATTAAATATACAGTTTTCAGACCTAATGCGATGAACTATCAAAAAACAATTAAAAAACATCGCCCCGTGCGGAAATTGAATTGGAGACTAATTCCATTCATCTGAATTCGATCATTACCCGCATTGTACTTCTAGAGCCCGTTCGGTCCGATGGCGAATAAAATCCGCGTTTCAGTATATCATATGCGGTTAAACGGTGAGGCCAGTTACAACTGCATTAAAACCTCCGATGTATACCTGAATATAGCGGGAGGACGCCCGCATAATTTGACGAACCTTCAAGTGCACCTACTTATGAGGGACCATATAATACCAATTCGACATGACGAGAATTCAGAGCCAAATCGATATCACATGGCAACTATATTTGGTTCTAATGAAATGAAGGATCAACGAACATGAAGACATGCTCATCAATCACAGATACATGGAATTCTGTATCGTCGCAACCGATAATACGTACAACCTTCGATTGGAATGAATTAATCAAAAAAATTGGACGAAAATAGTTTAGACATTCAGAAAACTGACAATTAGGTAAAACTGTAAAACCTGCTTTAAATAGAAACCACATTAATCAAAAAAGGTCATGCATTGTAATACGATTAGTTACGAAAGTAGCCTAACCTTTGGACCATTTTGAATTTTAACTTATCGAGATATCGTTCGCGGGTAAACGGCGGGACTAACTACCACCGCCTTGACAACCGCAGCCTATGCCCGAACAAATCAGGAAGGCGCGTGCATGGATTAACGAGATTCCCACTGTCCTTATCTAAAATTTTACGCAATACTGCCGCGACGGAACCGAACAGGCGCTCGGAGACCCGTACGTGAACCGTCCCCGATACTTACGCAGGAAAGACCAGCTCGGAGCTTTAACAAGCACCAGAGCCATAGACAGATAGTCTACATTTCAAAATGTCCATATACTTACGCAGGAAAGACCAGCTCAGCAGATCGCGTTCGGATCCGTTCAGAGAAGGATCGAGATGCCGAGCGCGGGTAAACGGCGGGACTAACTACCACCGCCTTGACAACCGCAGCCTATGCCCGAACATATCAGGAAGGCGCGTGCATGGATTAACGAGATTCCCACTGTCCTTATCTAAAATTTTACGCAATACTGCCGCGACGGAACCGAACAGGCGCTCGGAGACCCGTACGTGAACCGTTCCCGATACTTACGCAGGAAAGACCAGCTCGGAGCTTTAACAAGCACCAGAGCCATAGACAGATAGTCTACATTTCAAAATGTCCATATACTTACGCAGGAAAGACCAGCTCAGCAGATCGCGTTCGGATCCGTTCAGAGAAGGATCGAGATGCCGAGCGCGGGTAAACGGCGGGACTAACTACCACCAACTTGACAACCGCAGCCTATGCCCGAACATATCAGGAAGGCGCGTGCATGGATTAACGAGATTCCCACTGTCCTTATCTAAAATTTTACGCAATACGGCCGCGACGGAACCGAACAGGCGCTCGGAGACCCGTACGTGAACCGTCCCCGATACTTACGCAGGAAAGACCAGCTCGGAGCTTTAACAAGCACCAGAGCCATAGACAGATAGTCTACATTTCAAAATGTCCATATACTTACGCAGGAAAGACCAGCTCAGACCTTTAACAAGCACCAGAGCCATAGACTCATGGTCTACATTTCAAAATGTCCCTAACTAAGATCGCGTTCGGATCCGTTCAGAGAAGGATCGAGATGCCGAGCGCGGGTAAACGGCGGGACTAACTACCACCACCTTGACAACCGCAGCCTATGCCCGAACATATCAGGAAGGCGCGTGCATGGATTAACGAGATTCCCACTGTCCTTATCTAAAATTTTACGCAATACGGCCGCGACGGAACCGAACAGGCGCTCGGAGACCCGTACGTGAACCGTCCCCGATACTTACGCAGGAAAGACCAGCTCGGAGCTTTAACAAGCACCAGAGCCATAGACAGATAGTCTACATTTCAAAATGTCCATATACTTACGCAGGAAAGACCAGCTCAGCAGATCGCGTTCGGATCCGTTCAGAGAAGGATCGAGATGCCGAGCGCGGGTAAACGGCGGGACTAACTACCACCACCTTGACAACCGCAGCCTATGCCCGAACATATCAGGAAGGCGCGTGCATGGATTAACGAGATTCCCACTGTCCTTATCTAAAATTTTACGCAATACGGCCGCGACGGAACCGAACAGGCGCTCGGAGACCCGTACGTGAACCGTCCCCGATACTTACGCAGGAAAGACCAGCTCGGAGCTTTAACAAGCACCAGAGCCATAGACAGATAGTCTACATTTCAAAATGTCCATATACTTACGCAGGAAAGACCAGCTCAGCAGATCGCGTTCGGATCCGTTCAGAGAAGGATCGAGATGCCGAGCGCGGGTAAACGGCGGGACTAACTACCACCACCTTGACAACCGCAGCCTATGCCCGAACATATCAGGAAGGCGCGTGCATGGATTAACGAGATTCCCACTGTCCTTATCTAAAATTTTACGCAATACGGCCGCGACGGAACCGAACAGGCGCTCGGAGACCCGTACGTGAACCGTCCCCGATACTTACGCAGGAAAGACCAGCTCGGAGCTTTAACAAGCACCAGAGCCATAGACAGATAGTCTACATTTCAAAATGTCCATATACTTACGCAGGAAAGACCAGCTCAGACCTTTAACAAGCACCAGAGCCATAGACTCATGGTCTACATTTCAAAATGTCCCTAACTAAGATCGCGTTCGGATCCGTTCAGAGAAGGATCGAGATGCCGAGCGCGGGTAAACGGCGGGACTAACTACCACCACCTTGACAACCGCAGCCTATGCCCGAACATATCAGGAAGGCGCGTGCATGGATTAACGAGATTCCCACTGTCCTTATCTAAAATTTTACGTAATACGGCCGCGACGGAACCGAACAGGCGCTCGGAGACCCGTACGTGAACCGTCCCCGATACTTACGCAGGAAAGACCAGCTCGGAGCTTTAACAAGCACCAGAGCCATAGACAGATAGTCTACATTTCAAAATGTCCATATACTTACGCAGGAAAGACCAGCTCAGACCTTTAACAAGCACCTGAGCCATAGACTCATGGTCTACATTTCAAAATGTCCCTAACTAAGATCGCGTTCGGATCCGTTCAGAGAAGGATCGAGATGCCGAGCGCGGGTAAACGGCGGGACTAACTACCACCACCTTGACAACCGCAGCCTATGCCCGAACATATCAGGAAGGCGCGTGCATGGATTAACGAGATTCCCACTGTCCTTATCTAAAATTTTACGCAATACGGCCGCGACGGAACCGAACAGGCGCTCGGAGACCCGTACGTGAACCGTCCCCGATACTTACGCAGGAAAGACCAGCTCGGAGCTTTAACAAGCACCAGAGCCATAGACAGATAGTCTACATTTCAAAATGTCCATATACTTACGTAGGAAAGACCAGCTCAGACCTTTAACAAGCACCAGAGCCATAGACTCATGGTCTACAATTCAAAATGTCCCTAACTAAGATCGCGTTCGGATCCGTTCAGAGAAGGATCGAGATGCCGAGCGCGGGTAAACGGCGGGACTAACTACCACCACCTTGACAACCGCAGCCTATGCCCGAACATATCAGGAAGGCGCGTGCATGGATTAACGAGATTCCCACTGTCCTTATCTAAAATTTTACGCAATACTGCCGCGACGGAACCGAACAGGCGCTCGGAGACCCGTACGTGAACCGTTCCCGATACTTACGCAGGAAAGACCAGCTCGGAGCTTTAACAAGCACCAGAGCCATAGACAGATAGTCTACATTTCAAAATGTCCATATACTTACGCAGGAAAGACCAGCTCAGACCTTTAACAAGCACCAGAGCCATAGACTCATGGTCTACATTTCAAAATGTCCCTAACTAAGATCGCGTTCGGATCCGTTCAGAGAAGGATCGAGATGCCGAGCGCGGGTAAACGGCGGGACTAACTACCACCACCTTGACAACCGCAGCCTATGCCCGAACATATCAGGAAGGCGCGTGCATGGATTAACGAGATTCCCACTGTCCTTATCTAAAATTTTACGCAATACGGCCGCGACGGAACCGAACAGGCGCTCGGAGACCCGTACGTGAACCGTCCCCGATACTTACGCAGGAAAGACCAGCTCGGAGCTTTAACAAGCACCAGAGCCATAGACAGATAGTCTACATTTCAAAATGTCCATATACTTACGTAGGAAAGACCAGCTCAGACCTTTAACAAGCACCAGAGCCATAGACTCATGGTCTACAATTCAAAATGTCCCTAACTAAGATCGCGTTCGGATCCGTTCAGAGAAGGATCGAGATGCCGAGCGCGGGTAAACGGCGGGACTAACTACCACCACCTTGACAACCGCAGCCTATGCCCGAACATATCAGGAAGGCGCGTGCATGGATTAACGAGATTCCCACTGTCCTTATCTAAAATTTTACGCAATACGGCCGCGACGGAACCGAACAGGCGCTCGGAGACCCGTACGTGAACCGTCCCCGATACTTACGCAGGAAAGACCAGCTCGGAGCTTTAACAAGCACCAGAGCCATAGACAGATAGTCTACATTTCAAAATGTCCATATACTTACGTAGGAAAGACCAGCTCAGACCTTTAACAAGCACCAGAGCCATAGACTCATGGTCTACAATTCAAAATGTCCCTAACTAAGATCGCGTTCGGATCCGTTCAGAGAAGGATCGAGATGCCGAGCGCGGGTAAACGGCGGGACTAACTACCACCACCTTGACAACCGCAGCCTATGCCCGAACATATCAGGAAGGCGCGTGCATGGATTAACGAGATTCCCACTGTCCTTATCTAAAATTTTACGTAATACGGCCGCGACGGAACCGAACAGGCGCTCGGAGACCCGTACGTGAACCGTCCCCGATACTTACGCAGGAAAGACCAGCTCGGAGCTTTAACAAGCACCAGAGCCATAGACAGATAGTCTACATTTCAAAATGTCCATATACTTACGCAGGAAAGACCAGCTCAGCAGATCGCGTTCGGATCCGTTCAGAGAAGGATCGAGATGCCGAGCGCGGGTAAACGGCGGGACTAACTACCACCAACTTGACAACCGCAGCCTATGCCCGAACATATCAGGAAGGCGCGTGCATGGATTAACGAGATTCCCACTGTCCTTATCTAAAATTTTACGCAATACGGCCGCGACGGAACCGAACAGGCGCTCGGAGACCCGTACGTGAACCGTCCCCGATACTTACGCAGGAAAGACCAGCTCGGAGCTTTAACAAGCACCAGAGCCATAGACAGATAGTCTACATTTCAAAATGTCCATATACTTACGCAGGAAAGACCAGCTCAGACCTTTAACAAGCACCAGAGCCATAGACTCATGGTCTACATTTCAAAATGTCCCTAACTAAGATCGCGTTCGGATCCGTTCAGAGAAGGATCGAGATGCCGAGCGCGGGTAAACGGCGGGACTAACTACCACCACCTTGACAACCGCAGCCTATGCCCGAACATATCAGGAAGGCGCGTGCATGGATTAACGAGATTCCCACTGTCCTTATCTAAAATTTTACGCAATACGGCCGCGACGGAACCGAACAGGCGCTCGGAGACCCGTACGTGAACCGTCCCCGATACTTACGCAGGAAAGACCAGCTCGGAGCTTTAACAAGCACCAGAGCCATAGACAGATAGTCTACATTTCAAAATGTCCATATACTTACGCAGGAAAGACCAGCTCAGCAGATCGCGTTCGGATCCGTTCAGAGAAGGATCGAGATGCCGAGCGCGGGTAAACGGCGGGACTAACTACCACCACCTTGACAACCGCAGCCTATGCCCGAACATATCAGGAAGGCGCGTGCATGGATTAACGAGATTCCCACTGTCCTTATCTAAAATTTTACGCAATACGGCCGCGACGGAACCGAACAGGCGCTCGGAGACCCGTACGTGAACCGTCCCCGATACTTACGCAGGAAAGACCAGCTCGGAGCTTTAACAAGCACCAGAGCCATAGACAGATAGTCTACATTTCAAAATGTCCATATACTTACGTAGGAAAGACCAGCTCAGACCTTTAACAAGCACCAGAGCCATAGACTCATGGTCTACAATTCAAAATGTCCCTAACTAAGATCGCGTTCGGATCCGTTCAGAGAAGGATCGAGATGCCGAGCGCGGGTAAACGGCGGGACTAACTACCACCACCTTGACAACCGCAGCCTATGCCCGAACATATCAGGAAGGCGCGTGCATGGATTAACGAGATTCCCACTGTCCTTATCTAAAATTTTACGCAATACGGCCGCGACGGAACCGAACAGGCGCTCGGAGACCCGTACGTGAACCGTCCCCGATACTTACGCAGGAAAGACCAGCTCGGAGCTTTAACAAGCACCAGAGCCATAGACAGATAGTCTACATTTCAAAATGTCCATATACTTACGCAGGAAAGACCAGCTCAGCAGATCGCGTTCGGATCCGTTCAGAGAAGGATCGAGATGCCGAGCGCGGGTAAACGGCGGGACTAACTACCACCACCTTGACAACCGCAGCCTATGCCCGAACATATCAGGAAGGCGCGTGCATGGATTAACGAGATTCCCACTGTCCTTATCTAAAATTTTACGCAATACGGCCGCGACGGAACCGAACAGGCGCTCGGAGACCCGTACGTGAACCGTCCCCGATACTTACGCAGGAAAGACCAGCTCGGAGCTTTAACAAGCACCAGAGCCATAGACAGATAGTCTACATTTCAAAATGTCCATATACTTACGCAGGAAAGACCAGCTCAGACCTTTAACAAGCACCAGAGCCATAGACTCATGGTCTACATTTCAAAATGTCCCTAACTAAGATCGCGTTCGGATCCGTTCAGAGAAGGATCGAGATGCCGAGCGCGGGTAAACGGCGGGACTAACTACCACCACCTTGACAACCGCAGCCTATGCCCGAACATATCAGGAAGGCGCGTGCATGGATTAACGAGATTCCCACTGTCCTTATCTAAAATTTTACGTAATACGGCCGCGACGGAACCGAACAGGCGCTCGGAGACCCGTACGTGAACCGTCCCCGATACTTACGCAGGAAAGACCAGCTCGGAGCTTTAACAAGCACCAGAGCCATAGACAGATAGTCTACATTTCAAAATGTCCATATACTTACGCAGGAAAGACCAGCTCAGACCTTTAACAAGCACCAGAGCCATAGACTCATGGTCTACATTTCAAAATGTCCCTAACTAAGATCGCGTTCGGATCCGTTCAGAGAAGGATCGAGATGCCGAGCGCGGGTAAACGGCGGGACTAACTACCACCACCTTGACAACCGCAGCCTATGCCCGAACATATCAGGAAGGCGCGTGCATGGATTAACGAGATTCCCACTGTCCTTATCTAAAATTTTACGCAATACGGCCGCGACGGAACCGAACAGGCGCTCGGAGACCCGTACGTGAACCGTCCCCGATACTTACGCAGGAAAGACCAGCTCGGAGCTTTAACAAGCACCAGAGCCATAGACAGATAGTCTACATTTCAAAATGTCCATATACTTACGTAGGAAAGACCAGCTCAGACCTTTAACAAGCACCAGAGCCATAGACTCATGGTCTACAATTCAAAATGTCCCTAACTAAGATCGCGTTCGGATCCGTTCAGAGAAGGATCGAGATGCCGAGCGCGGGTAAACGGCGGGACTAACTACCACCACCTTGACAACCGCAGCCTATGCCCGAACATATCAGGAAGGCGCGTGCATGGATTAACGAGATTCCCACTGTCCTTATCTAAAATTTTACGCAATACTGCCGCGACGGAACCGAACAGGCGCTCGGAGACCCGTACGTGAACCGTTCCCGATACTTACGCAGGAAAGACCAGCTCGGAGCTTTAACAAGCACCAGAGCCATAGACAGATAGTCTACATTTCAAAATGTCCATATACTTACGCAGGAAAGACCAGCTCAGACCTTTAACAAGCACCAGAGCCATAGACTCATGGTCTACATTTCAAAATGTCCCTAACTAAGATCGCGTTCGGATCCGTTCAGAGAAGGATCGAGATGCCGAGCGCGGGTAAACGGCGGGACTAACTACCACCACCTTGACAACCGCAGCCTATGCCCGAACATATCAGGAAGGCGCGTGCATGGATTAACGAGATTCCCACTGTCCTTATCTAAAATTTTACGCAATACGGCCGCGACGGAACCGAACAGGCGCTCGGAGACCCGTACGTGAACCGTCCCCGATACTTACGCAGGAAAGACCAGCTCGGAGCTTTAACAAGCACCAGAGCCATAGACAGATAGTCTACATTTCAAAATGTCCATATACTTACGTAGGAAAGACCAGCTCAGACCTTTAACAAGCACCAGAGCCATAGACTCATGGTCTACAATTCAAAATGTCCCTAACTAAGATCGCGTTCGGATCCGTTCAGAGAAGGATCGAGATGCCGAGCGCGGGTAAACGGCGGGACTAACTACCACCACCTTGACAACCGCAGCCTATGCCCGAACATATCAGGAAGGCGCGTGCATGGATTAACGAGATTCCCACTGTCCTTATCTAAAATTTTACGCAATACTGCCACGACGGAACCGAACAGGCGCTCGGAGACCCGTACGTGAACCGTTCCCGATACTTACGCAGGAAAGACCAGCTCGGAGCTTTAACAAGCACCAGAGCCATAGACAGATAGTCTACATTTCAAAATGTCCATATACTTACGCAGGAAAGACCAGCTCAGACCTTTAACAAGCACCAGAGCCATAGACTCATGGTCTACATTTCAAAATGTCCCTAACTAAGATCGCGTTCGGATCCGTTCAGAGAAGGATCGAGATGCCGAGCGCGGGTAAACGGCGGGACTAACTACCACCACCTTGACAACCGCAGCCTATGCCCGAACATATCAGGAAGGCGCGTGCATGGATTAACGAGATTCCCACTGTCCTTATCTAAAATTTTACGTAATACGGCCGCGACGGAACCGAACAGGCGCTCGGAGACCCGTACGTGAACCGTCCCCGATACTTACGCAGGAAAGACCAGCTCGGAGCTTTAACAAGCACCAGAGCCATAGACAGATAGTCTACATTTCAAAATGTCCATATACTTACGCAGGAAAGACCAGCTCAGACCTTTAACAAGCACCAGAGCCATAGACTCATGGTCTACATTTCAAAATGTCCCTAACTAAGATCGCGTTCGGATCCGTTCAGAGAAGGATCGAGATGCCGAGCGCGGGTAAACGGCGGGACTAACTACCACCACCTTGACAACCGCAGCCTATGCCCGAACATATCAGGAAGGCGCGTGCATGGATTAACGAGATTCCCACTGTCCTTATCTAAAATTTTACGCAATACTGCCGCGACGGAACCGAACAGGCGCTCGGAGACCCGTACGTGAACCGTCCCCGATACTTACGCAGGAAAGACCAGCTCGGAGCTTTAACAAGCACCAGAGCCATAGACAGATAGTCTACATTTCAAAATGTCCATATACTTACGCAGGAAAGACCAGCTCAGACCTTTAACAAGCACCAGAGCCATAGACTCATGGTCTACATTTCAAAATGTCCCTAACTAAGATCGCGTTCGGATCCGTTCAGAGAAGGATCGAGATGCCGAGCGCGGGTAAACGGCGGGACTAACTACCACCACCTTGACAACCGCAGCCTATGCCCGAACATATCAGGAAGGCGCGTGCATGGATTAACGAGATTCCCACTGTCCTTATCTAAAATTTTACGCAATACGGCCGCGACGGAACCGAACAGGCGCTCGGAGACCCGTACGTGAACCGTCCCCGATACTTACGCAGGAAAGACCAGCTCGGAGCTTTAACAAGCACCAGAGCCATAGACAGATAGTCTACATTTCAAAATGTCCATATACTTACGCAGGAAAGACCAGCTCAGACCTTTAACAAGCACCAGAGCCATAGACTCATGGTCTACAATTCAAAATGTCCCTAACTAAGATCGCGTTCGGATCCGTTCAGAGAAGGATCGAGATGCCGAGCGCGGGTAAACGGCGGGACTAACTACCACCACCTTGACAACCGCAGCCTATGCCCGAACATATCAGGAAGGCGCGTGCATGGATTAACGAGATTCCCACTGTCCTTATCTAAAATTTTACGCAATACTGCCGCGACGGAACCGAACAGGCGCTCGGAGACCCGTACGTGAACCGTTCCCGATACTTACGCAGGAAAGACCAGCTCGGAGCTTTAACAAGCACCAGAGCCATAGACAGATAGTCTACATTTCAAAATGTCCATATACTTACGCAGGAAAGACCAGCTCAGACCTTTAACAAGCACCAGAGCCATAGACTCATGGTCTACATTTCAAAATGTCCCTAACTAAGATCGCGTTCGGATCCGTTCAGAGAAGGATCGAGATGCCGAGCGCGGGTAAACGGCGGGACTAACTACCACCACCTTGACAACCGCAGCCTATGCCCGAACATATCAGGAAGGCGCGTGCATGGATTAACGAGATTCCCACTGTCCTTATCTAAAATTTTACGTAATACGGCCGCGACGGAACCGAACAGGCGCTCGGAGACCCGTACGTGAACCGTCCCCGATACTTACGCAGGAAAGACCAGCTCGGAGCTTTAACAAGCACCAGAGCCATAGACAGATAGTCTACATTTCAAAATGTCCATATACTTACGCAGGAAAGACCAGCTCAGACCTTTAACAAGCACCTGAGCCATAGACTCATGGTCTACATTTCAAAATGTCCCTAACTAAGATCGCGTTCGGATCCGTTCAGAGAAGGATCGAGATGCCGAGCGCGGGTAAACGGCGGGACTAACTACCACCACCTTGACAACCGCAGCCTATGCCCGAACATATCAGGAAGGCGCGTGCATGGATTAACGAGATTCCCACTGTCCTTATCTAAAATTTTACGCAATACTGCCGCGACGGAACCGAACAGGCGCTCGGAGACCCGTACGTGAACCGTCCCCGATACTTACGCAGGAAAGACCAGCTCGGAGCTTTAACAAGCACCAGAGCCATAGACAGATAGTCTACATTTCAAAATGTCCATATACTTACGCAGGAAAGACCAGCTCAGCAGATCGCGTTCGGATCCGTTCAGAGAAGGATCGAGATGCCGAGCGCGGGTAAACGGCGGGACTAACTACCACCACCTTGACAACCGCAGCCTATGCCCGAACATATCAGGAAGGCGCGTGCATGGATTAACGAGATTCCCACTGTCCTTATCTAAAATTTTACGCAATACTGCCGCGACGGAACCGAACAGGCGCTCGGAGACCCGTACGTGAACCGTCCCCGATACTTACGCAGGAAAGACCAGCTCGGAGTTTTAACAAGCACCAGAGCCATAGACAGATAGTCTACATTTCAAAATGTCCATATACTTACGCAGGAAAGACCAGCTCAGCAGATCGCGTTCGCATCCGTTCAGAGAAGGATCGAGATGCCGAGCGCGGGTAAACGGCGGGACTAACTACCACCGCCTTGACAACCGCAGCCTATGCCCGAACATATCAGGAAGGCGCGTGCATGGATTAACGAGATTCCTACTGCCCCCCTAACTTCTCTCCGCTTGGGGAGTAGGACTTGCTAGGACTACTGTTTCAGCGATAGTCCTAATCATAGAGAAAGACAAATAATGCTCATCTTGTAGTGTGGAAAATTGGCAAACTCATAGTAGCAATGGTCCCAGGGTGCTTTGTCCATTCCACCACTCGGACACGGCCAGTTCCGTCAACTCTGCCAAGACTCCCTAACCTAAAACATTAAAAATCATAACTAGACTATTGATATTCCGATGGGAGGATGATTGGCATTAGGAATGATTGAACAATATGAAACACAATCACGAAGTTACTGCACCGTCCTACGGGGTCGCTATCTCAATAGACCTCATACCTTGCAAATCAAACATATAAGTCATCTAACTAATAAACTTCGAGCAGATAAGTCTAATATAAACAAATGTAGTATTCAACATATCCGAAAGTACTTAAGCAAAGGTAGAATCCTGGCCTGTTGGCGTTCGGTCATCAAGTGCAGAGGAACCGCAGGTTGATGTGGATAGCTTCGGACATGTGATTTCCAGATTGATCACGGTCGGCTCTACCAGTTCTGTCAGGGGAACTGGACACGGATAACCTAAAAAATACAAAAAATGTAAATACACCGCTGGTATCTTAATTGGAAGGTGACTAGCAACAAAATAAAATGAAATAAAAGTGGTTAAACAATATCAAAACATATCTACGGCGTCAAATTCACCCTGAAATAATACGAAATATTCATACAAAAGTACAATCTAGTGACACAGATGGTGTCCGACATAACCTCCAAGTGGTGCGAGGGGGTAAAACAAACAAGTCACAGGTCGACAAATCACATAAGATCGGTCTAATCCATAAGAAAACCTAAAAACACAACAATAACAAAATAAAATAAACAAAACGTTTAAACAGAACGAAGACATAACCTCCAATGCGTGTACGTCAATTCTAATGAATGAGAGACGAAAACAATATCCAACGACATAAAGTAGAGAAAGAAATCAGGCGGCGCGCGCCATCTAGCGAGAACCAAGACAATCAAAGAATAGGATTTTCAAATATAGAGAAGCGTAAAATTGTCAAGAATATCATTAAAAATCTTTGAAAATTGTATTATATTATATTCTATTCTATTCTAAATTAATGATATAAATAGAATATGATATAAAATATCCTTAGCTAAGCATCAGAATTCACCCACAGTCGAAACAAAGGAAGAGATATATTCACATCAAGGAAGGCTCTTCGAAACAATCTAACCTAAATTGCAATAACAACAATAAGTAACCTATGATAAATCACTAGATTAACAAACATATACATACATAAACGGCACTCTCACCTAGATTTCAAACTTACTCAAAAATGCTAATTATATAAGGCAATACAGGTCATCACGGATAATCCTCAAAGGAAGTGCACATCCGAGAGGATGTCAAGGGGCAAGTCAGTAACTGTGTATAACCGCAGCAACTCGGAATAAGCGAAAGATTGTTGCATGGAATATATAAACATCTTCAAACTAACATCCGGTCAAATCTCTCAATGTCATTTAGTTGCTCACTAAAAGCAACAATATCATTCAATTACCTTAAAGGTAACCATACGAAGTAACTAATTGGTACCCTATAGTCAATAAATAGACACTTACTGTATAAACTACCCTAATGAAAAGAAATACATGGGTTGACTGTCATGCATGGCCTTCCTACGGAGACAGTCATCGTACCAATGCATCCAAGTGGGGTGTTGGTCCAACAGTAAGGACATGATCATTAAACTAAAAATTCACAATATAGAATTAGTAGGTAGTGAATCGGATCGACAATTATAAATAATAAACGCATATATAGCTGGAGACCACCAAATCCAGTCGCAACAATAAATGACAGTCTATCATAACTCGTCGCACAATTATGTTCCATAGTAATCTCCAAACGATGACACGGCACTAATAGTCGGTCCGAAACGATAAATTAAAGCAACTTTCATCTCATTTTCAATTGATCACATCAAATTCTAAGAACAAATAACATAACCTCATAAATACAGCTGACATGTACCGGTTCGATATACAGAAATCCTAATCTTTGCAAATCCGATCATAACAATTAGGAAATAATTAATGAAATGAATGAGAAATTAGAAAGATACGATATCGATACAATAAAATGGATATTGTTCAATACTCTCATTAAGAAGAGACTGCATGCACGAAGATTCAGAGAAAGGTATTGTCAAAAGTATTGCGATCTATAAAATATCGTCGTAACTCTGTCGTATATCACAAAACCTCTCAAAATTAAAACTTATGCCTGTTATTTTACTACTTAAGCTAAAATAATAAAATTCTCTTTTTCAGCTGTCTTGGTGGTCCTGAAAAGGACCGATATTTGATGATAAAATAGGTTACATTCGTTTTATTTAGTTTTGCTATCTGTCTTTTTAGGTAACAATACAGCTTGGATATTTGGCAGAACGCCGCCCTGGGCTATAGTAACTCCGGATAGGAGTTTGTTCAATTCTTCGTCGTTTCTGATGGCCAATTGCAAATGCCTAGGGATAATCCTGGTTTTCTTGTTATCTCTAGCGGCGTTACCCGCCAATTCGAGAACCTCGGCTGCCAGATATTCCATTACGGCAGCTAAGTAGACGGGAGCACCGGCCCCTACGCGTTCGGCATAATTCCCTTTCCTTAAAAGTCTGTGAATACGACCGACAGGGAATTGTAATCCCGCTCGGTTAGAACGAGACTTCGCCTTTCCCTTCACTTTTCCGCCTTTACCACGTCCGGACATTTTACTATCGATTGCTTCTAGAACTCGCTCGCCTTAGAGTTGAAATCTGTACTAAAACTGTCAACATACTAGCAACGAATTTTGTTCGTAAGCCGAACGCATGATCTCGTACGCGACCAATGAAAGGCTAACTCAGATAATAGGCGGGGCTTAGGAGTGTATTTAAGGAGCCTATAAATTCTAAGGATTCCTGAAATTTGTTTTAGTCTAGTACTTTTCGTGGTTCCTTTAATATCGTAATATTTATTTCGAAATGCCTCCGAAAACAAGCGGTAAGGCGGCCAAAAAGGCCGGTAAGGCTCAGAAAAATATCTCCAAAAGTGACAAGAAAAAGAAACGCAAGAGGAAGGAAAGCTACGCGATCTACATTTACAAAGTTTTAAAGCAAGTTCATCCCGATACGGGTATCTCCAGCAAGGCCATGTCGATCATGAATTCTTTCGTGAACGATATATTCGAAAGGATAGCCGCCGAAGCGTCCCGTCTCGCTCATTACAATAAAAGATCTACTATCACAAGCAGAGAAATCCAAACTGCCGTGCGATTATTGCTGCCCGGTGAATTGGCTAAGCACGCCGTTAGTGAAGGTACCAAAGCCGTCACTAAATATACCAGTTCTAAGTAAACCATAAGCCTTGAATATCATAAAGGAGAAAACGGTTCTTTTCAGAGCCACAATTTAGATAAATAAAAAAAGAAATAATCTTAAAAAAATTAATTTTATATATTATACAGCTGTAGTATCCAATATTGAAATACAAATTTTGTTATCAACAGTATATTATTATTCTTTGGTTATTAGTGATTACATTATTTTTTCTTTAGTTTTTAAAAACAATGCGTATAAGTACACCGACTGTTATTAATTACTAACATGTAGTCGAATATAACTCTGAGATAAAAATCCATAACTCTTTTAGTGGTTTATATAAATATCGATAAAATAATATTAATTGAATTATCTTCTTTTTCTTTGATTAAATTTAGGTGGTTCTGAAAAGAACCGTTTTTTTTTGTTGCAAAATACGACTATAAGTAGAGTATTATAAATGATAGAAAATAAAGTTTAGGCACGTTCGCCTCTGATACGTCTGGCTAGCTGAATATCCTTGGGCATGATGGTTACTCGCTTTGCATGTATCGCACATAAATTAGTATCCTCAAAAAGGCCAACTAAATAAGCTTCGCTGGCCTCTTGTAAAGCCATTACCGCCGAACTTTGAAAACGTAAATCGGTCTTGAAATCTTGAGCGATTTCGCGAACCAATCGTTGAAAAGGTAATTTCCTAATCAATAATTCGGTGCTCTTTTGATAACGACGAATCTCCCGCAAAGCGACCGTCCCAGGTCGGTAGCGATGTGGTTTCTTAACGCCACCGGTAGCTGGAGCGCTTTTCCTGGCCGCTTTGGTAGCCAATTGTTTCCTAGGAGCTTTACCTCCTGTTGATTTTCGCGCAGTTTGCTTGGTACGAGCCATATTTTTAAAATAGAGGTAATGAGAAAAATTAACAAACGCAAACGACGGCGACCCCTTTCGGACTGATTCGGTCATAAAATCAGAGAGTCCTTTTTATAACATGTTATCTAATCTGATTGGTCCGTTTTGTGCCAGTGGGCGGAACTCAATCCTAAGTCTACAAAACCGGGCTGATTGAATGTAATCGACAACAGTTGTCCGTAGCACTCGTGTTGTGAGCGCGCTACTTATTCGAGATCATTTATTTTTTTTGTATTAGGTTCGATAAAAGATGACCGGCAGAGGTAAAGGTGGTAAAGGTTTGGGAAAAGGAGGAGCCAAGCGGCATCGTAAAGTGCTTCGTGATAATATCCAAGGTATTACGAAGCCCGCCATTAGAAGATTGGCTAGACGAGGCGGCGTAAAACGTATATCTGGTCTGATTTACGAAGAGACCAGAGGTGTTTTAAAAGTGTTTTTGGAAAACGTCATCAGAGATGCCGTTACATATACCGAACACGCCAAAAGAAAAACCGTTACCGCAATGGATGTAGTATACGCCTTGAAACGTCAAGGACGTACATTATACGGGTTTGGAGGTTAAGTCACATTTTATTCGCGAACTAACGTGAAATGTGACCCTCAAAATTAATTTTAGAAAAATTAAACAACGGTTCTTTTCAGAACCACAAATTTATCGATATTTAAAAAACGGAAGCTCTATTAGGATTTAAGGATAATCTTTCAATCATTACAATCATCATAATTTTATTTAAAATAATAATTTAAGTATAACTGGCCCTAATTATTTGAGGGTTTGGATTCCAAAACTCTATACTTAATAAATAGACCGCCCCTTAAATTCATCGTTAATTACATAGATTATATACAAGGCGCGATGTTATAATACGGTTCGATTTTACTAAAGGAGAACCGCTAGAAATAAATCCTTCATATTATTTCGACTTAATTGTTGTTTAATAAAACGATAATTATTGGTATTGGAATGTCTCTTAATTTATCTTACACACCCAAAAAACAATCTTTAAAGTACTTAAACTGTTTATTAGAATATTTTAAATAATTAGTAAGTGCAAGTCATAATATGAGTTTTAATTTTAAGTTCTTTTTTTGTTTTATTATTTTGGTGGTCCTGAAAAGGACCGATAGTTAAAAGGTTTTTGTACGACACAAAAACCCTAAGGCTCATGTAACTTATTTGGTTTTACTATCTGTTTTTTTCGGTAACAATACGGCCTGGATGTTTGGTAGAACGCCGCCCTGGGCTATAGTAACACCGGAGAGGAGTTTGTTCAGTTCTTCGTCATTTCTGATGGCCAATTGTAAATGCCTAGGGATAATCCTTGTTTTCTTGTTGTCTCTAGCGGCGTTACCTGCCAACTCGAGAACTTCGGCCGCCAAATATTCCATTACGGCAGCTAAGTAGACGGGAGCACCGGCCCCTACGCGTTCGGCATAATTTCCTTTCCTTAAAAGCCGGTGAATACGGCCAACAGGAAATTGTAATCCCGCTCGGTTGGAACGAGATTTCGCCTTTCCCTTCACTTTTCCACCCTTACCACGTCCAGACATTGTATTGCTAACTTTTTTAAACTAAAA
Source organism: Rhynchophorus ferrugineus (assembly GCF_030347505.1). Lineage (NCBI taxonomy): Eukaryota > Metazoa > Arthropoda > Insecta > Coleoptera > Curculionidae > Rhynchophorus > Rhynchophorus ferrugineus. Next base: position 19,678 of record NW_027473220.1, read on the forward strand.
ATAACCGAAAAACTAATGGCGACAACGCTCACGTCCTTTCGACAACGAATGAACAACTGGCAGTGAACTGTCCAGCGAATAGCTTTTATTCGGCAACTTCTCAAAACACTAGTACGTTTCCTACTCGACCAATCAGAGCTTTCTACGACATAACGCCAAGAATGGGCGGAGCTTAGAAGTGTAGCGTCATTTATCAAATAATTAAACGACTATAGGTATATTTCGGTTTAGTCTTTTATCTTTTGCTGTATGGGTAGGTCGCGAATCTCATTCGTTTAAAATGCCACCGAAGACAAGCGGTAAAGCGGCAAAAAAGGCTGGAAAAGCCCAGAAAAACATTTCTAAGAGCGATAAGAAAAAGAAGCGTAGGAGGAAGGAAAGCTACGCGATTTACATATACAAAGTTTTAAAGCAGGTTCATCCCGATACGGGTATTTCCAGCAAGGCCATGTCGATTATGAATTCTTTCGTGAACGATATATTCGAAAGGATAGCCGCCGAAGCGTCGCGCCTCGCCCATTACAATAAAAGATCGACCATCACGAGCAGAGAAATCCAAACCGCCGTTAGGTTATTGTTACCCGGTGAATTGGCTAAGCATGCCGTTAGCGAAGGTACCAAAGCTGTCACTAAATATACCAGTTCTAAGTAAACGAAATATATTATTTTGAAGGTGATCATAATAATATGAAGGGTGGAAAACGGCTCTTTTCAGAGCCCCAAAATGTTTAAAGAAGAAAAAAAGAAATAAACTATTGTTAAGAAGATAGGATATATACGAAGTCAAATAAATTAAAATATAGTAATCGTTCATAAAAATGTTAAAATATCCAGAAAAAAATATTTTATTTTATATATTCATTCCTTTACGGTAACATAATAACAGTATATGTGATACCCCTTTCTTATCGTGATATAAACTTCAAGTCAATCCAGCAGGTGTTCACACCTTATTACTAAGGATTCCTCAATATTCACAATATATTTGTGAGCATAATATTCTAAATTCAATTCACAAATATTATAACTAAAGCGTCATATAAACGGAAAAAATATCAATGTCTCTTTTTTCTAATAGAAGTTGGTGGTTCTGAGAAGAACCTTTTTTTTTCATATAAATACAAAAAACGACCTTAATATAGGACAGCCGTAGCATTTATGCACGTTCGCCTCTAATGCGTCTGGCTAATTGAATGTCCTTAGGCATGATAGTTACTCGTTTAGCATGGATCGCACACAAATTGGTGTCTTCAAAGAGACCAACCAAATAGGCCTCGCTAGCTTCTTGCAAAGCCATCACTGCCGAACTTTGGAAACGTAAATCGGTCTTGAAATCCTGAGCGATTTCGCGAACCAATCGTTGGAAAGGCAATTTCCTAATCAATAATTCGGTACTCTTCTGATAGCGTCGGATTTCTCTTAGAGCGACCGTACCGGGTCTGTAACGATGCGGTTTTTTAACACCACCGGTAGCGGGAGCGCTTTTCCTGGCTGCTTTAGTAGCCAATTGTTTTCTGGGAGCCTTACCTCCGGTTGATTTTCGAGCAGTTTGCTTGGTACGAGCCATCGTCTAAACGGGTCTGACTTCAAACGTGTAGGAAGAATTACAAGCGCAAGCACCAACGAACTTTTGGAAACTGATCGAAGGTGTCAAAGAAATCTCCCTTTTTAATAATGTGTGAAGATATTCTGATTGGTCCGGCTAGCATCTGTGGGCGGGACCCGATTCGAACTCAACAAAACCCATGGTAGGATTTGAAATTGAAATAGTTACCCGTAGTATTCGAGGTGTACGCTGCACAATTCGATTATAAATTTGCTTTCTTTTAATACTAAATTGAATAAATCATGACGGGCAGAGGTAAAGGTGGTAAAGGTTTGGGAAAAGGAGGCGCTAAGCGGCATCGTAAAGTGCTTCGTGATAATATCCAAGGTATTACGAAACCCGCCATCAGAAGATTGGCTAGGCGGGGTGGAGTTAAACGTATATCCGGTCTAATTTATGAAGAAACCAGAGGTGTATTAAAAGTATTTTTGGAAAACGTTATCAGAGACGCCGTCACTTATACCGAACACGCCAAAAGGAAAACCGTTACTGCCATGGATGTAGTATACGCCCTCAAACGCCAAGGACGAACCCTATACGGATTTGGCGGTTAAATAAAGTATTATATATGCTGACCAATTAAAACAGAACAACGTATCTATTCAACTAAAGAAAACAACGGTTCTTTTCAGAGCCACAAATTTACTAGCATAAAAAAAGAAATTTATTATTCGAAAATGGACTAAGATGACGTTAAATTTTATTAAATATCTGCTCCTTTCATCTAAGATTTACTTGTAAAGTAACAAATATACTGCATTATAATAGACGATCGTAATATAAAAAGATAGATAAAGTTTAAAATAAGATTTCATAATAAATGTTAGGTTAATGACAAGAATGTAAATGATGGTGAACAATCGAATACCGAATCTTCGTTGAAGCTTTAATATAGTTTTCCTTTAGAGAGAAAATACTCCGAGATAAACTTCGCGTCGATGAGCTTGGAGAATCCTTAAGATTTCAAAGAAGGTACGGTAGTTCTACGCACGTATGTATGGAGATCGCGTTCCATGTATTTATTGACTTTAGATAACTATTTATGAAAACAGATTTCAACTAAAGAAGCAAAATATACTATAATATATATGAGCATTGTATCGATACAGAAGGGTTTGACACGATATTCTTATAGACGTCTCGATATCGTTGCTCACCCGATACGTTCGATTGTAACCCAGAGTTCGGATGGTGTTAAGAAACCGTTAAATAAGAAGTATATTAGTATAGGATCGGTTAATTTTCATGTCATTGTTTTCTTACAGTTAATTCGACAACGGTACGTTTCGATATAGATTCGTTTTGGACAACGAACAATCTGTACCGCATCAATTAGGAATAATATGTCTCGTTTCTCCAATAATAGCATTAGATCTGTACGGAATTGCATTTATATCAAAAGACGATATATCGGGGGACGTAGATTTGAAAAGATATATTTTCATAGTTATAACCGAAAGTCTATAACTCGAATGTAAATTGGTAGTTTCGACGGAATCGAGAGCAACGCTTGATTTTGTGCTTCCTTCTAAGACGATAGTCAACGTAAAATTTATTGGTAAAGTTTGCTACTTCTACTACGTTTTATCTTTTAACGCCTCGAACATAAATCGTATGATATTCTAAAGGATTTATGTATTTAATATGAGAAATAAGTAAACGGTTCCAAGCTCGATGAACGTTTCGACGAAGCCGGAATATGGAACGTCGTTCGCGCTCGACCGTTCAGTCCTCCGTTCGGCTCATATCATATAGGGTACGCATTAAATGAGAGCGACCGCCAGACAGTTAAAATACGCGAACGAGAAGCATACGCACGTACGTAACTTTGTCAAACGAATCGTGATTAGAACGTTCTTATAAGAAAATTAAGAAATTATATCAGAATGTCGGACGTCGATATTAGCGGACAAGCGGTTTCTCCTTCGTCGAATCAAGGGAGTGGAGGAAATTCCGCCGCCGTTGTTAACGCATCGTCAACAGGCACACCGGCCGGGTCGAATTCATCTTCGGTGTCGGCTACGGGAGCCGCATCAGCTACAGCCGGTAGCGCAGGTTCGTCTGCAGGAGGGAAGAAAGAAAAATCCACTTCGAGCAAGGCGAAGAGTTCTAAATCGAAAGTTAGTCATCCTCCGATCGCTGATATGGTAACGAGTGCAATTAAAGGATTGAAAGAGAAAGGCGGAACTTCCTTCAGAGCTATTAAAAAATACATAGCGGCCAATTACAAAGTGGATGCTGACAAATTATCGCCCTTTATAAAGAAATATATAAAGACGTGGATCGCTTCGGGTGTTTTGGTACAAACGAAGGGCAAAGGAGCTTCCGGATCATTTAAATTAGCGGCTTCGGCACGTAAAGCAGGAGGTACGACAGCCGCAGGTACGAAGAAAAGAAAAACGGCCACTGCCAAAACCGGACAGAAAAATAAACGAAAACCAGTAGGAGGTGCCGCGACAGCTACGACAGCCGGTGGTAAAAAAGCGTCTGCCAAAAAAACCTCAGAGAAAACGGAAAAAAAGACGACCGCCGCCTCCGCCTCAACTAAGAAAACCACAGCTAAAAGTAAGAAAGGTGAATCTGCAACTTTGGCCGAGAAAAAAGCTTCTGCCAAAAAAGCCGTCGAAAAGAAAACAGGAAAGAAATCTACCGCCGCCACGACTACGTCCGCTTCCAATGCCGCCGCTAATAGTTCATCTTCGAAAGCAGCAAAAAGCAACACGGCCGCAAGATCCCCGAAATCGCCTTCCAAAGCGAAAAAATCTAATAAAGCCGGACCTACGAAAAAGCCCAAGGCGCCTAAACCGAAAAGTGCTAAGACGACGACCTCAACTGTTCGTGTTGCCGCTGGTGAAGGTGCGAAAACTAAAAAACCAGTATCACCAAAGAAAAAGAAATAAAACTATTTCTACTACGTATGACGATATATTAAACAGGCGACACATTTCATCGTCAGATCAAGAAGACACGGAGTTGAAAATTACAAATATCCCGACACTCCTGGACGTGCTACGACTTCCCTAAAAAATACGTTCGTCCAAGACCGTATTTTTTTAATAGAAAAAAAACGGTTCTTTTCAGAACCACAATATAACTTTATAAAAGAAAGAATATTTATATAATTTATTTATTATCTTATTATTACTTAAATGATTATTTTCTAGATAGAGCCGTAACTAATTAGGGAACCGATCGATCGATACTCTAAAACAGTAATAAAGGAATATTCAGTACAGATCAGATTATTTATAAATTTTCTAGTTAATATTTATTCTTTAATAAGAACGCGTATTCTAACTTCTTTTTTATACGATTTTGTTGGCCCTGAAAAGGACCGATATTAAAGGGCGTATGCAAAACTTTAAACGGTTTGCGTTATCTATTTGGTTTTGCTGTCTGTCTTTTTAGGCAATAATACTGCTTGAATGTTAGGCAAGACGCCGCCCTGGGCAATAGTAACGCCAGATAACAGTTTATTCAATTCCTCGTCGTTTCTGATGGCCAATTGTAAATGCCTAGGGATAATCCTTGTTTTCTTGTTGTCTCTAGCGGCGTTACCCGCCAACTCGAGAACTTCGGCCGCCAGATATTCCATTACGGCAGCTAAGTAAACGGGAGCACCGGCCCCTACGCGTTCGGCATAATTTCCTTTCCTTAGAAGTCGGTGAATACGACCGACAGGAAATTGTAATCCCGCACGATTGGAACGAGACTTCGCCTTTCCCTTCACTTTTCCGCCTTTACCACGTCCGGACATGTTAATCTCGATCGTTGTTAGATACTGCTCACCTTTAAATCAAAAACGGTACTGGAAATTTCTTACAGATCGGCCTGGAATTTTGTCCGCGAGCCAAACTCGTTATATCATACGCGACCAATCAGACTCTAACTCGGGCTATGGGCGGGGCTTAGAAGTGTTCCTTCGAATGTTATAAGTTCTAGAATTAAAGGCATTTTTTTAGTTAAGTACTCTTTGAGGTACGTGAGACGTCGGGATTTTTATTTCGAAATGCCACCGAAGACAAGCGGTAAGGCGGCCAAGAAAGCCGGAAAAGCCCAGAAAAATATCTCTAAGAGCGACAAGAAAAAGAAGCGCAGGAGGAAGGAAAGCTATGCGATTTACATATACAAAGTTTTAAAGCAGGTTCATCCCGATACGGGTATCTCCAGCAAGGCCATGTCGATCATGAATTCTTTCGTGAACGATATATTCGAAAGGATAGCCGCCGAAGCGTCGCGTCTCGCCCATTACAATAAGAGATCAACGATCACGAGCAGAGAAATCCAAACCGCCGTTAGGTTATTGTTACCCGGTGAGTTGGCTAAGCACGCCGTTAGCGAAGGTACCAAAGCAGTCACCAAATATACCAGTTCTAAGTAAATTAATTCACATACCTATGTGTGTTTCAATATACTACTTACCTGCAAAATCGGTTCTTTTCAGAACCACAATTGGATATACATTTTAAAAAATGAAATGTTAAACAGTAGCTGACATTTTATAAAAACAGAATTTTCAGATATATATATATATATTGTAGTTATTGTATTGAATTATATTATATCATTATAATCTGTTATATAGTAAGTATATAGAATAAGTTTTGTAAAAATGGTACGGCCCGAGATTGTTATTTAAAAATAAGGTAAAGTATTTCTGGAGTGACTTCGAAAATATGTGTATTCATTTTTATTACGTTTATGACTATATGATAATTAATTTATTTTTCCTAACTGTGGCTAATTGTGGATTGTGGCTAATTTCTACACGATAAGTATTAATCACGGGAACGTCTCGAAATGAACAAATAGGAACTGTAATTAATCAAGAATTTAGAATGGAACTATCGTCCTAATATAATGAGGATCGTCAAAGAGAAGATACTTTTTTTTTCGTTTACTAGGTTGACCTTGCTTGGGGACAGTGGAACTCAGTGGAAAATCGCTGATGGTGGGTGAGGAGGATAGGCCTGTGGTCAGAATCGATATCTTGGAGTACTTGCAGGTCAGAGGCTTGATTCGAATTTTGATAGATAAAAAAGTCAATTATTGTCGGTCGATTGGAGGAGTAGTGAGTTGGTTCGCTTGGAGCAATAAGCCCAAGTTCCAACTCATCTATTATCCCGGCCGATAGTAATTCTTCCAATAGCTGTGTGGTTGATGGCGTTGAAAATGGCCTGAAAATCTCCTTGGTCATCTGAATATGTTCCGAAGAGTATTTCGCCAATGGAGATCGGGTTCGTGTTCTAGTGGAATCCAGACCAGCCAGACGACTGTTATCTTGAGTTCCCCGTACATGAGTGGGGGGAGGAATTGGTCTTTTGGGTTTGGTTGTTTTTGGAGTAGGTCGGCACTTGCATCCCGAGTAATTTGCGGTGTATGGTTCTCAACAGTTGGTGCATTTCGGCGGGGAATTTCTGTCTTTGGGACTTGACGTAGGCCGGAGTGGCTTTACAGTTGGCCGATGAATGACCGTAGAATTGGCAGTTAAAACGTTGAACGCGCCTGCCGTTGCCGCGCTGGGCTTGGACTTTTACCACCTGATTCATTAGGCGGTCGACCGCGAAGATACGGCGTTCCTCTCGAGGAACCGACCAACATGGATTGGATTGAAACCGAGCTTCATGAGCGCGGTTCGGACTTCGAGTTACCATTACGTCGAGAGAGAAATATAATATATTAGCTGACCCCGCAGACACTCCGTACCCTGTACTCAATGGATAAATAAAGGATTCATTCTATCAAATTCTTCGTTCAAATCACTTTCGAATCATCCTTAGGAACATTCTGATATCGGAAAACCTTATCCGTAGTCGATAAACGATATCTAACGGATGAATTATAGAAAATGGCCAATAAGCGGCAAATATCCGATCGTAAGGGTGCACCATCGTTTCGGCGAATCATTCTTTTGGAATCTTACGTTCTACAAGCAAAACATTTATTCATAGGTATATACCGATAATAACGAACGGGCCGACGTAACAACCTAAAATGTCCTGAAATACGTGAGAACAGTTTTACTCCGATCGCCGTATCGATATGTGACAGTATCCATCCTATGAAGGATCTTTACATTCTACTAGCATAATTTTATGGATCGGAATTTTCCGACTTTTAAAGAACGTGATCGGCAGTCTAGAAACGGCCTGAGGACGTATTAACACGAGAGGTTAAAATTATTGCTTTAGAAGTTCACGTTGTCTAAAGCTAAAGTTTATTCATCGGAACATTCCGATAATAACGAGAACGGGCAGACGTAAAAACGAAAAATTTGCGCAACGTCCGTATAAACGATCTGTTCTAAAACACCCATACATTTCCGATAGCTGGCGAGAGACCCGCGCTTAAATCGTGTGCGCTTCTACGTGGGGCGATACGAGAGACGGATACGACGGGTCGGGTCGACCGGCGCTGTGACACTTTTACCGAGTGGCTTTTGATCAGCGAAGGTGGTATTACATATTATATGTTAATATATAAGATCCGAACCGTATTTTTTTATTTATCTAAATAAAAAGCGTATTTCGTCGTGTTATTATATATTCGTAACGCTCTCGCGATTTTGTATCGTCGTTTCGTTGTTCTTCCTGGTCGGTTTTTTTCGATATATCGGGAAGCGTACGACGACGACGACGGTATCACTGCGAGATCGCGAATTCGGCGGGAACATTCGGCTTCGTTAGAAGAAGATGATCCACGATTCATATGCGATTGGAATTATTATTTTTATGGACGTATCGGTTTTTCATCGGAACGTTCATAAAACAGCAACACATTTTGCGATAGCTCTCTGCTCTCCGAGCGAGAATAAAATAAAAAATCACGAAACGTTTCTCGTACGAGGTTTCCTTGTCGCTTTATATATTTCTATCTAGCGAAGGGTTCGGAGAGAATGTTTTTCGAGGTCTTATAAACGCCGAACGATATTTTGCGGCATCCAATTTTCGACGTAGTCGACGATCGTCGTCGATAATCGAGATAATTGGGTGCCTAGTCGATCGGTTGTGTATAAAAAAAACAAAAGATGTGTCTAAGATGATGATATCGTTTTGTTTTATTAGACAACTAATATTAAAATGTAAGAGCGTGGCGCCTCGGACCGGTTTTTCCGTCGTCTAGGCGCGCTATCATGCACCTCCTTTTTATTAGTCGTCGATATATATTATATATCGTCGTCTTACGCACACGTTTCTTTATAAGTCAAACTTATAAAATAAACTGTGTCTGTATTTGTTTTATCTGCTTCGTGTCGATAAAATAATAAGAACAGTTCCCTGGTTGATCCTGCCAGTAGTCATATGCTTGTCTCAAAGATTAAGCCATGCATGTCTCAGTACATACCGAATTAAGGTGAAACCGCGAAAGGCTCATTAAATCAGTTATGGTTCCTTAGATCGTACCCACAATTACTTGGATAACTGTGGTAATTCTAGAGCTAATACATGCAAACAGAGCTCCGACCAGAGATGGAAGGAGTGCTTTTATTAGATCAAAACCAATCGGTTTCGGGTTCGCGCTCGTCATCGTACAACTTGGTGACTCTGAATAACTTTAAGCTGATCGCACGGTCTCGCACCGGCGACACATCTTTCAAATGTCTGCCTTATCAACTGTCGATGGTAGGTTCTGCGCCTACCATGGTCGTAACGGGTAACGGGGAATCAGGGTTCGATTCCGGAGAGGGAGCCTGAGAAACGGCTACCACATCCAAGGAAGGCAGCAGGCGCGCAAATTACCCACTCCCGGCACGGGGAGGTAGTGACGAAAAATAACGATACGGGACTCATCCGAGGCCCCGTAATCGGAATGAGTACACTCTAAACCCTTTAACGAGGATCAATTGGAGGGCCAGTCTGGTGCCAGCAGCCGCGGTAATTCCAGCTCCAATAGCGTATATTAAAGTTGTTGCGGTTAAAAAGCTCGTAGTCGAATTTGTGTCTCGCGCCGCCGGTTCATCGTTCGCGGTGTTAACTGGCGTGTTTTTCGCGAGACGTCCTGCCGGTGGGCTTAGTCGTGTCGCGTCGCCGTCGCGCGTGCGTTTCGGCGTGCGTGTTGTGCGCGTCGTGGTTACGACGGCCCAACTCAATCCTGCCGCGGTGCTCTTTACTGAGTGTCGAGGTGGGCCGGCACGTTTACTTTGAACAAATTAGAGTGCTCAAAGCAGGCTAAAATTTCGCCTGAATACTGTATGCATGGAATAATGGAATAGGACCTCGGTTCTATTTTGTTGGTTTTCGGAACCCCGAGGTAATGATTAATAGGAACGGATGGGGGCATTCGTATTGCGACGTTAGAGGTGAAATTCTTGGATCGTCGCAAGACGAACAGAAGCGAAAGCATTTGCCAAAAACGCTTTCATTGATCAAGAACGAAAGTTAGAGGTTCGAAGGCGATCAGATACCGCCCTAGTTCTAACCTTAAACGATGCCAGCTAGCGATCCGTCGACGTTCCCTAATATGACTCGACGGGCAGCTTCCGGGAAACCAAAGCTTTTGGGTTCCGGGGGAAGTATGGTTGCAAAGCTGAAACTTAAAGGAATTGACGGAAGGGCACCACCAGGAGTGGAGCCTGCGGCTTAATTTGACTCAACACGGGAAACCTCACCAGGCCCGGACACCGGAAGGATTGACAGATTGAGAGCTCTTTCTTGATTCGGTGGGTGGTGGTGCATGGCCGTTCTTAGTTGGTGGAGCGATTTGTCTGGTTAATTCCGATAACGAACGAGACTCTAGCCTGCTAACTAGGCGCTTTTTGACATCCTAAAGGCCCGCCGGCCGCGTTGCTTTCGGGTTTCGCGGTTCGTGCGCGGTTTTTACTGTCGGCGTACAAACTATTCTTCTTAGAGGGACAGGCGGCTTCTAGCCGCACGAGATTGAGCAATAACAGGTCTGTGATGCCCTTAGATGTTCTGGGCCGCACGCGCGCTACACTGAAGGAATCAGCGTGTCTTCCCTGGCCGAGCGGCCCGGGTAACCCGCTGAACCTCCTTCGTGCTAGGGATTGGGGCTTGCAATTGTTCCCCATGAACGAGGAATTCCCAGTAAGCGCGAGTCATAAGCTCGCGTTGATTACGTCCCTGCCCTTTGTACACACCGCCCGTCGCTACTACCGATTGAATGATTTAGTGAGGTCTTCGGATCGACACGCGATGGCGTTTCGGCGTCGTCGATGTGTAGGAAAAGATGACCAAACTTGATCATTTAGAGGAAGTAAAAGTCGTAACAAGGTTTCCGTAGGTGAACCTGCGGAAGGATCATTACAGTGTGTTGTTATGCCTATATATATATAATAGGTAAACGTACAAGTCTGTAAAAATCATTGTCGAACGTTAAAGAGCCATCTACGAAGTTCGGAAGTTCCGATCGAATTTCGACGTCGTCAACGTAGCTGTTTTCGGGTACCTATAATATATGGTTTTAAAAGATGTACGCCCGAAAGCGGAGATATATACGATGAAGATGTTGTTATATAGGACGACGAGTAATAATCGTCGGCCTACGACGGATTTCGTTATAAATGGACAAATCGAGCGCAAAATAAAACGATTTTGCCAATTATATTTCTAATCGACGTTTCGATCCTCATATCGACGAACATATACGATGATCGGTAATGTGATTAGTTTACGAAAATCTTATCACCCTTCGTTTGTTTCATTCCAAAAGGGTGAGATTTAGTTTACGAAAATATTGCCAAACTATGATCAGCGTATGCTCTTTTGTTGTCGTACGAGGTGAGACGACGAAAATTTACAACGAACGTCACCATTTCGAGTAGTCTGTCTCCGCTCCTCTCGTTGTGTGTAGTGGAGAAGACGAAAATAAACCGTAAGAGCGTTTTAAAGTCGACGGCGGCTGCGAAAGGGGCGCAAGCGCTGTCTATGACGTGAGCGCGCGTCGTCGTCGTCGTCGTCGTCTTATAATAGAAACGTTTCGATATGCGTTTAAAACCTAACTTAAAAAAAGATTACCCTAAACGGTGGATCACTTGGCTCGTGGGTCGATGAAGAACGCAGCTAATTGCGCGTCAACTTGTGAACTGCAGGACACATGAACATCGACATTTCGAACGCACATTGCGGTCCTGGGATCTCATACCCGGACCACTCCTGGCTGAGGGTCGTATCTCATTTCAAGACTGCTCGGATTTTCTTTGATCTTCGCGATCGACGAGAAATGTCTGAGCGTGCTGAGCGTATAAGCGCGATTCGATCGCGACGTTCTAAAACGTGACAGCGGACCCGTACGTGTGACCTAACTCTCTCGTACGGGTCGTACGAATATGAAAGGGATGAGACGTGTTTAAAACGGTCGTTCGCACGTTTTTGTGATAAACGTAGCGCGCACCATTAATACGATCGTCGTATCCGATAAAATTAGTTTTTAATCGACGTCGGATCGTAGGTGCGTTGTCTCTCGAATACGAGGGAGAAAACACCGTTTTTCGACGGCGCGTCTTTTCCATTCTAAACTTTTATATTTCGTATTGGCTCCTAATCTTCATTATTATGATGATTACGAGCGCCACGCATATTAAACTAGCGACCTCAGAGCAGGTGAGACTACCCGCTGAATTTAAGCATATTACTAAGCGGAGGAAAAGAAACTAACTAGGATTCCCTTAGTAGCTGCGAGCGAACAGGGATTAGCCCAGCACCGAATCCCGCGACCGACATCGGGCGCCGGGAAATGTGGTGTTCGGGAGGGTCCATTATCTCGACGTTACGTCGCGCGTCCAAGTCCATCTTGAACGGGGCAACAGCCCATAGAGGGTGCCAGGCCCGTAGCGACCGTGACTGACGGCGAGAGGATCTCTCCTTAGAGTCGGGTTGCTTGAGAGTGCAGCCCTAAGCGGGTGGTAAACTCCATCTAAGGCTAAATATAACCACGAGACCGATAGCGAACAAGTACCGTGAGGGAAAGTTGAAAAGCACTTTGAAGAGAGAGTTCAAGAGTACGTGAAACCGTTTAGGGGTAAACCTGAGAAACCCGAAAGGTCGAAGGGAGAAATTCATTCGCGGCTCGTAGTAGGCGGCGTGCGATCGCGTGACACGTGACGTTTCGGCGTTGCGCGCGCCTTTCGTACGTCGATCCGGCGACGAACGCGTGCACTTTTCTCCTTGTAGGACGTCGCGATCCGTTGGGCGTCGGCTTAAGGCTCGAGGTGGAGACCGTAGACTGCGGTTCGCGCCGTTTTCGTTTACGGACCCTCGT
>NW_027473221.1:0-27500 GCF_030347505.1 Rhynchophorus ferrugineus
GAGCCATAGACTCATGGTCTACATTTCAAAATGTCCCTAACTAAGATCGCGTTCGGATCCGTTCAGAGAAGGATCGAGATATCGTTCGCGGGTAAACGGCGGGACTAACTACCACCGCCTTGACAACCGCAGCCTATGCCCGAACAAATCAGGAAGGCGCGTGCATGGATTAACGAGATTCCCACTGTCCTTATCTAAAATTTTACGCAATACTGCCGCGACGGAACCGAACAGGCGCTCGGAGACCCGTACGTGAACCGTCCCCGATACTTACGCAGGAAAGACCAGCTCGGAGCTTTAACAAGCACCAGAGCCATAGACAGATAGTCTACATTTCAAAATGTCCATATACTTACGCAGGAAAGACCAGCTCAGCAGATCGCGTTCGGATCCGTTCAGAGAAGGATCGAGATGCCGAGCGCGGGTAAACGGCGGGACTAACTACCACCGCCTTGACAACCGCAGCCTATGCCCGAACATATCAGGAAGGCGCGTGCATGGATTAACGAGATTCCCACTGTCCTTATCTAAAATTTTACGCAATACTGCCGCGACGGAACCGAACAGGCGCTCGGAGACCCGTACGTGAACCGTACCCGATACTTACGCAGGAAAGACCAGCTCGGAGCTTTAACAAGCACCAGAGCCATAGACAGATAGTCTACATTTCAAAATGTCCATATACTTACGCAGGAAAGACCAGCTCAGCAGATCGCGTTCGGATCCGTTCAGAGAAGGATCGAGATGCCGAGCGCGGGTAAACGGCGGGACTAACTACCACCAACTTGACAACCGCAGCCTATGCCCGAACATATCAGGAAGGCGCGTGCATGGATTAACGAGATTCCCACTGTCCTTATCTAAAATTTTACGCAATACGGCCGCGACGGAACCGAACAGGCGCTCGGAGACCCGTACGTGAACCGTCCCCGATACTTACGCAGGAAAGACCAGCTCGGAGCTTTAACAAGCACCAGAGCCATAGACAGATAGTCTACATTTCAAAATGTCCATATACTTACGCAGGAAAGACCAGCTCAGACCTTTAACAAGCACCAGAGCCATAGACTCATGGTCTACATTTCAAAATGTCCCTAACTAAGATCGCGTTCGGATCCGTTCAGAGAAGGATCGAGATGCCGAGCGCGGGTAAACGGCGGGACTAACTACCACCACCTTGACAACCGCAGCCTATGCCCGAACATATCAGGAAGGCGCGTGCATGGATTAACGAGATTCCCACTGTCCTTATCTAAAATTTTACGCAATACGGCCGCGACGGAACCGAACAGGCGCTCGGAGACCCGTACGTGAACCGTCCCCGATACTTACGCAGGAAAGACCAGCTCGGAGCTTTAACAAGCACCAGAGCCATAGACAGATAGTCTACATTTCAAAATGTCCATATACTTACGCAGGAAAGACCAGCTCAGCAGATCGCGTTCGGATCCGTTCAGAGAAGGATCGAGATGCCGAGCGCGGGTAAACGGCGGGACTAACTACCACCACCTTGACAACCGCAGCCTATGCCCGAACATATCAGGAAGGCGCGTGCATGGATTAACGAGATTCCCACTGTCCTTATCTAAAATTTTACGCAATACGGCCGCGACGGAACCGAACAGGCGCTCGGAGACCCGTACGTGAACCGTCCCCGATACTTACGCAGGAAAGACCAGCTCGGAGCTTTAACAAGCACCAGAGCCATAGACAGATAGTCTACATTTCAAAATGTCCATATACTTACGTAGGAAAGACCAGCTCAGCAGATCGCGTTCGGATCCGTTCAGAGAAGGATCGAGATGCCGAGCGCGGGTAAACGGCGGGACTAACTACCACCACCTTGACAACCGCAGCCTATGCCCGAACATATCAGGAAGGCGCGTGCATGGATTAACGAGATTCCCACTGTCCTTATCTAAAATTTTACGCAATACGGCCGCGACGGAACCGAACAGGCGCTCGGAGACCCGTACGTGAACCGTCCCCGATACTTACGCAGGAAAGACCAGCTCGGAGCTTTAACAAGCACCAGAGCCATAGACAGATAGTCTACATTTCAAAATGTCCATATACTTACGCAGGAAAGACCAGCTCAGACCTTTAACAAGCACCAGAGCCATAGACTCATGGTCTACATTTCAAAATGTCCCTAACTAAGATCGCGTTCGGATCCGTTCAGAGAAGGATCGAGATGCCGAGCGCGGGTAAACGGCGGGACTAACTACCACCACCTTGACAACCGCAGCCTATGCCCGAACATATCAGGAAGGCGCGTGCATGGATTAACGAGATTCCCACTGTCCTTATCTAAAATTTTACGTAATACGGCCGCGACGGAACCGAACAGGCGCTCGGAGACCCGTACGTGAACCGTCCCCGATACTTACGCAGGAAAGACCAGCTCGGAGCTTTAACAAGCACCAGAGCCATAGACAGATAGTCTACATTTCAAAATGTCCATATACTTACGCAGGAAAGACCAGCTCAGCTAAGATCGCGTTCGGATCCGTTCAGAGAAGGATCGAGATGCCGAGCGCGGGTAAACGGCGGGACTAACTACCACCACCTTGACAACCGCAGCCTATGCCCGAACATATCAGGAAGGCGCGTGCATGGATTAACGAGATTCCCACTGTCCTTATCTAAAATTTTACGCAATACGGCCGCGACGGAACCGAACAGGCGCTCGGAGACCCGTACGTGAACCGTCCCCGATACTTACGCAGGAAAGACCAGCTCGGAGCTTTAACAAGCACCAGAGCCATAGACAGATAGTCTACATTTCAAAATGTCCATATACTTACGTAGGAAAGACCAGCTCAGACCTTTAACAAGCACCAGAGCCATAGACTCATGGTCTACAATTCAAAATGTCCCTAACTAAGATCGCGTTCGGATCCGTTCAGAGAAGGATCGAGATGCCGAGCGCGGGTAAACGGCGGGACTAACTACCACCACCTTGACAACCGCAGCCTATGCCCGAACATATCAGGAAGGCGCGTGCATGGATTAACGAGATTCCCACTGTCCTTATCTAAAATTTTACGCAATACGGCCGCGACGGAACCGAACAGGCGCTCGGAGACCCGTACGTGAACCGTCCCCGATACTTACGCAGGAAAGACCAGCTCGGAGCTTTAACAAGCACCAGAGCCATAGACAGATAGTCTACATTTCAAAATGTCCATATACTTACGCAGGAAAGACCAGCTCAGACCTTTAACAAGCACCAGAGCCATAGACTCATGGTCTACATTTCAAAATGTCCCTAACTAAGATCGCGTTCGGATCCGTTCAGAGAAGGATCGAGATGCCGAGCGCGGGTAAACGGCGGGACTAACTACCACCACCTTGACAACCGCAGCCTATGCCCGAACATATCAGGAAGGCGCGTGCATGGATTAACGAGATTCCCACTGTCCTTATCTAAAATTTTACGCAATACGGCCGCGACGGAACCGAACAGGCGCTCGGAGACCCGTACGTGAACCGTCCCCGATACTTACGCAGGAAAGACCAGCTCGGAGCTTTAACAAGCACCAGAGCCATAGACAGATAGTCTACATTTCAAAATGTCCATATACTTACGTAGGAAAGACCAGCTCAGACCTTTAACAAGCACCAGAGCCATAGACTCATGGTCTACAATTCAAAATGTCCCTAACTAAGATCGCGTTCGGATCCGTTCAGAGAAGGATCGAGATGCCGAGCGCGGGTAAACGGCGGGACTAACTACCACCACCTTGACAACCGCAGCCTATGCCCGAACATATCAGGAAGGCGCGTGCATGGATTAACGAGATTCCCACTGTCCTTATCTAAAATTTTACGCAATACGGCCGCGACGGAACCGAACAGGCGCTCGGAGACCCGTACGTGAACCGTCCCCGATACTTACGCAGGAAAGACCAGCTCGGAGCTTTAACAAGCACCAGAGCCATAGACAGATAGTCTACATTTCAAAATGTCCATATACTTACGCAGGAAAGACCAGCTCAGACCTTTAACAAGCACCAGAGCCATAGACTCATGGTCTACAATTCAAAATGTCCCTAACTAAGATCGCGTTCGGATCCGTTCAGAGAAGGATCGAGATGCCGAGCGCGGGTAAACGGCGGGACTAACTACCACCACCTTGACAACCGCAGCCTATGCCCGAACATATCAGGAAGGCGCGTGCATGGATTAACGAGATTCCCACTGTCCTTATCTAAAATTTTACGCAATACGGCCGCGACGGAACCGAACAGGCGCTCGGAGACCCGTACGTGAACCGTCCCCGATACTTACGCAGGAAAGACCAGCTCGGAGCTTTAACAAGCACCAGAGCCATAGACAGATAGTCTACATTTCAAAATGTCCATATACTTACGCAGGAAAGACCAGCTCAGCTAAGATCGCGTTCGGATCCGTTCAGAGAAGGATCGAGATGCCGAGCGCGGGTAAACGGCGGGACTAACTACCACCACCTTGACAACCGCAGCCTATGCCCGAACATATCAGGAAGGCGCGTGCATGGATTAACGAGATTCCCACTGTCCTTATCTAAAATTTTACGCAATACGGCCGCGACGGAACCGAACAGGCGCTCGGAGACCCGTACGTGAACCGTCCCCGATACTTACGCAGGAAAGACCAGCTCGGAGCTTTAACAAGCACCAGAGCCATAGACAGATAGTCTACATTTCAAAATGTCCATATACTTACGCAGGAAAGACCAGCTCAGACCTTTAACAAGCACCAGAGCCATAGACTCATGGTCTACATTTCAAAATGTCCCTAACTAAGATCGCGTTCGGATCCGTTCAGAGAAGGATCGAGATGCCGAGCGCGGGTAAACGGCGGGACTAACTACCACCACCTTGACAACCGCAGCCTATGCCCGAACATATCAGGAAGGCGCGTGCATGGATTAACGAGATTCCCACTGTCCTTATCTAAAATTTTACGCAATACGGCCGCGACGGAACCGAACAGGCGCTCGGAGACCCGTACGTGAACCGTCCCCGATACTTACGCAGGAAAGACCAGCTCGGAGCTTTAACAAGCACCAGAGCCATAGACAGATAGTCTACATTTCAAAATGTCCATATACTTACGCAGGAAAGACCAGCTCAGCAGATCGCGTTCGGATCCGTTCAGAGAAGGATCGAGATGCCGAGCGCGGGTAAACGGCGGGACTAACTACCACCACCTTGACAACCGCAGCCTATGCCCGAACATATCAGGAAGGCGCGTGCATGGATTAACGAGATTCCCACTGTCCTTATCTAAAATTTTACGCAATACGGCCGCGACGGAACCGAACAGGCGCTCGGAGACCCGTACGTGAACCGTCCCCGATACTTACGCAGGAAAGACCAGCTCGGAGCTTTAACAAGCACCAGAGCCATAGACAGATAGTCTACATTTCAAAATGTCCATATACTTACGTAGGAAAGACCAGCTCAGACCTTTAACAAGCACCAGAGCCATAGACTCATGGTCTACATTTCAAAATGTCCCTAACTAAGATCGCGTTCGGATCCGTTCAGAGAAGGATCGAGATGCCGAGCGCGGGTAAACGGCGGGACTAACTACCACCACCTTGACAACCGCAGCCTATGCCCGAACATATCAGGAAGGCGCGTGCATGGATTAACGAGATTCCCACTGTCCTTATCTAAAATTTTACGCAATACGGCCGCGACGGAACCGAACAGGCGCTCGGAGACCCGTACGTGAACCGTCCCCGATACTTACGCAGGAAAGACCAGCTCGGAGCTTTAACAAGCACCAGAGCCATAGACAGATAGTCTACATTTCAAAATGTCCATATACTTACGTAGGAAAGACCAGCTCAGCTAAGATCGCGTTCGGATCCGTTCAGAGAAGGATCGAGATGCCGAGCGCGGGTAAACGGCGGGACTAACTACCACCACCTTGACAACCGCAGCCTATGCCCGAACATATCAGGAAGGCGCGTGCATGGATTAACGAGATTCCCACTGTCCTTATCTAAAATTTTACGTAATACGGCCGCGACGGAACCGAACAGGCGCTCGGAGACCCGTACGTGAACCGTCCCCGATACTTACGCAGGAAAGACCAGCTCGGAGCTTTAACAAGCACCAGAGCCATAGACAGATAGTCTACATTTCAAAATGTCCATATACTTACGCAGGAAAGACCAGCTCAGACCTTTAACAAGCACCAGAGCCATAGACTCATGGTCTACATTTCAAAATGTCCCTAACTAAGATCGCGTTCGGATCCGTTCAGAGAAGGATCGAGATGCCGAGCGCGGGTAAACGGCGGGACTAACTACCACCACCTTGACAACCGCAGCCTATGCCCGAACATATCAGGAAGGCGCGTGCATGGATTAACGAGATTCCCACTGTCCTTATCTAAAATTTTACGCAATACTGCCGCGACGGAACCGAACAGGCGCTCGGAGACCCGTACGTGAACCGTCCCCGATACTTACGCAGGAAAGACCAGCTCGGAGCTTTAACAAGCACCAGAGCCATAGACAGATAGTCTACATTTCAAAATGTCCATATACTTACGCAGGAAAGACCAGCTCAGACCTTTAACAAGCACCAGAGCCATAGACTCATGGTCTACATTTCAAAATGTCCCTAACTAAGATCGCGTTCGGATCCGTTCAGAGAAGGATCGAGATGCCGAGCGCGGGTAAACGGCGGGACTAACTACCACCACCTTGACAACCGCAGCCTATGCCCGAACATATCAGGAAGGCGCGTGCATGGATTAACGAGATTCCCACTGTCCTTATCTAAAATTTTACGCAATACGGCCGCGACGGAACCGAACAGGCGCTCGGAGACCCGTACGTGAACCGTCCCCGATACTTACGCAGGAAAGACCAGCTCGGAGCTTTAACAAGCACCAGAGCCATAGACAGATAGTCTACATTTCAAAATGTCCATATACTTACGCAGGAAAGACCAGCTCAGACCTTTAACAAGCACCAGAGCCATAGACTCATGGTCTACAATTCAAAATGTCCCTAACTAAGATCGCGTTCGGATCCGTTCAGAGAAGGATCGAGATGCCGAGCGCGGGTAAACGGCGGGACTAACTACCACCACCTTGACAACCGCAGCCTATGCCCGAACATATCAGGAAGGCGCGTGCATGGATTAACGAGATTCCCACTGTCCTTATCTAAAATTTTACGCAATACTGCCGCGACGGAACCGAACAGGCGCTCGGAGACCCGTACGTGAACCGTTCCCGATACTTACGCAGGAAAGACCAGCTCGGAGCTTTAACAAGCACCAGAGCCATAGACAGATAGTCTACATTTCAAAATGTCCATATACTTACGCAGGAAAGACCAGCTCAGACCTTTAACAAGCACCAGAGCCATAGACTCATGGTCTACATTTCAAAATGTCCCTAACTAAGATCGCGTTCGGATCCGTTCAGAGAAGGATCGAGATGCCGAGCGCGGGTAAACGGCGGGACTAACTACCACCACCTTGACAACCGCAGCCTATGCCCGAACATATCAGGAAGGCGCGTGCATGGATTAACGAGATTCCCACTGTCCTTATCTAAAATTTTACGTAATACGGCCGCGACGGAACCGAACAGGCGCTCGGAGACCCGTACGTGAACCGTCCCCGATACTTACGCAGGAAAGACCAGCTCGGAGCTTTAACAAGCACCAGAGCCATAGACAGATAGTCTACATTTCAAAATGTCCATATACTTACGCAGGAAAGACCAGCTCAGACCTTTAACAAGCACCTGAGCCATAGACTCATGGTCTACATTTCAAAATGTCCCTAACTAAGATCGCGTTCGGATCCGTTCAGAGAAGGATCGAGATGCCGAGCGCGGGTAAACGGCGGGACTAACTACCACCACCTTGACAACCGCAGCCTATGCCCGAACATATCAGGAAGGCGCGTGCATGGATTAACGAGATTCCCACTGTCCTTATCTAAAATTTTACGCAATACTGCCGCGACGGAACCGAACAGGCGCTCGGAGACCCGTACGTGAACCGTCCCCGATACTTACGCAGGAAAGACCAGCTCGGAGCTTTAACAAGCACCAGAGCCATAGACAGATAGTCTACATTTCAAAATGTCCATATACTTACGCAGGAAAGACCAGCTCAGCAGATCGCGTTCGGATCCGTTCAGAGAAGGATCGAGATGCCGAGCGCGGGTAAACGGCGGGACTAACTACCACCACCTTGACAACCGCAGCCTATGCCCGAACATATCAGGAAGGCGCGTGCATGGATTAACGAGATTCCCACTGTCCTTATCTAAAATTTTACGCAATACTGCCGCGACGGAACCGAACAGGCGCTCGGAGACCCGTACGTGAACCGTCCCCGATACTTACGCAGGAAAGACCAGCTCGGAGTTTTAACAAGCACCAGAGCCATAGACAGATAGTCTACATTTCAAAATGTCCATATACTTACGCAGGAAAGACCAGCTCAGCAGATCGCGTTCGCATCCGTTCAGAGAAGGATCGAGATGCCGAGCGCGGGTAAACGGCGGGACTAACTACCACCGCCTTGACAACCGCAGCCTATGCCCGAACATATCAGGAAGGCGCGTGCATGGATTAACGAGATTCCTACTGCCCCCCTAACTTCTCTCCGCTTGGGGAGTAGGACTTGCTAGGACTACTGTTTCAGCGATAGTCCTAATCATAGAGAAAGACAAATAATGCTCATCTTGTAGTGTGGAAAATTGGCAAACTCATAGTAGCAATGGTCCCAGGGTGCTTTGTCCATTCCACCACTCGGACACGGCCAGTTCCGTCAACTCTGCCAAGACTCCCTAACCTAAAACATTAAAAATCATAACTAGACTATTGATATTCCGATGGGAGGATGATTGGCATTAGGAATGATTGAACAATATGAAACACAATCACGAAGTTACTGCACCGTCCTACGGGGTCGCTATCTCAATAGACCTCATACCTTGCAAATCAAACATATAAGTCATCTAACTAATAAACTTCGAGCAGATAAGTCTAATATAAACAAATGTAGTATTCAACATATCCGAAAGTACTTAAGCAAAGGTAGAATCCTGGCCTGTTGGCGTTCGGTCATCAAGTGCAGAGGAACCGCAGGTTGATGTGGATAGCTTCGGACATGTGATTTCCAGATTGATCACGGTCGGCTCTACCAGTTCTGTCAGGGGAACTGGACACGGATAACCTAAAAAATACAAAAAATGTAAATACACCGCTGGTATCTTAATTGGAAGGTGACTAGCAACAAAATAAAATGAAATAAAAGTGGTTAAACAATATCAAAACATATCTACGGCGTCAAATTCACCCTGAAATAATACGAAATATTCATACAAAAGTACAATCTAGTGACACAGATGGTGTCCGACATAACCTCCAAGTGGTGCGAGGGGGTAAAACAAACAAGTCACAGGTCGACAAATCACATAAGATCGGTCTAATCCATAAGAAAACCTAAAAACACAACAATAACAAAATAAAATAAACAAAACGTTTAAACAGAACGAAGACATAACCTCCAATGCGTGTACGTCAATTCTAATGAATGAGAGACGAAAACAATATCCAACGACATAAAGTAGAGAAAGAAATCAGGCGGCGCGCGCCATCTAGCGAGAACCAAGACAATCAAAGAATAGGATTTTCAAATATAGAGAAGCGTAAAATTGTCAAGAATATCATTAAAAATCTTTGAAAATTGTATTATATTATATTCTATTCTATTCTAAATTAATGATATAAATAGAATATGATATAAAATATCCTTAGCTAAGCATCAGAATTCACCCACAGTCGAAACAAAGGAAGAGATATATTCACATCAAGGAAGGCTCTTCGAAACAATCTAACCTAAATTGCAATAACAACAATAAGTAACCTATGATAAATCACTAGATTAACAAACATATACATACATAAACGGCACTCTCACCTAGATTTCAAACTTACTCAAAAATGCTAATTATATAAGGCAATACAGGTCATCACGGATAATCCTCAAAGGAAGTGCACATCCGAGAGGATGTCAAGGGGCAAGTCAGTAACTGTGTATAACCGCAGCAACTCGGAATAAGCGAAAGATTGTTGCATGGAATATATAAACATCTTCAAACTAACATCCGGTCAAATCTCTCAATGTCATTTAGTTGCTCACTAAAAGCAACAATATCATTCAATTACCTTAAAGGTAACCATACGAAGTAACTAATTGGTACCCTATAGTCAATAAATAGACACTTACTGTATAAACTACCCTAATGAAAAGAAATACATGGGTTGACTGTCATGCATGGCCTTCCTACGGAGACAGTCATCGTACCAATGCATCCAAGTGGGGTGTTGGTCCAACAGTAAGGACATGATCATTAAACTAAAAATTCACAATATAGAATTAGTAGGTAGTGAATCGGATCGACAATTATAAATAATAAACGCATATATAGCTGGAGACCACCAAATCCAGTCGCAACAATAAATGACAGTCTATCATAACTCGTCGCACAATTATGTTCCATAGTAATCTCCAAACGATGACACGGCACTAATAGTCGGTCCGAAACGATAAATTAAAGCAACTTTCATCTCATTTTCAATTGATCACATCAAATTCTAAGAACAAATAACATAACCTCATAAATACAGCTGACATGTACCGGTTCGATATACAGAAATCCTAATCTTTGCAAATCCGATCATAACAATTAGGAAATAATTAATGAAATGAATGAGAAATTAGAAAGATACGATATCGATACAATAAAATGGATATTGTTCAATACTCTCATTAAGAAGAGACTGCATGCACGAAGATTCAGAGAAAGGTATTGTCAAAAGTATTGCGATCTATAAAATATCGTCGTAACTCTGTCGTATATCACAAAACCTCTCAAAATTAAAACTTATGCCTGTTATTTTACTACTTAAGCTAAAATAATAAAATTCTCTTTTTCAGCTGTCTTGGTGGTCCTGAAAAGGACCGATATTTGATGATAAAATAGGTTACATTCGTTTTATTTAGTTTTGCTATCTGTCTTTTTAGGTAACAATACAGCTTGGATATTTGGCAGAACGCCGCCCTGGGCTATAGTAACTCCGGATAGGAGTTTGTTCAATTCTTCGTCGTTTCTGATGGCCAATTGCAAATGCCTAGGGATAATCCTGGTTTTCTTGTTATCTCTAGCGGCGTTACCCGCCAATTCGAGAACCTCGGCTGCCAGATATTCCATTACGGCAGCTAAGTAGACGGGAGCACCGGCCCCTACGCGTTCGGCATAATTCCCTTTCCTTAAAAGTCTGTGAATACGACCGACAGGGAATTGTAATCCCGCTCGGTTAGAACGAGACTTCGCCTTTCCCTTCACTTTTCCGCCTTTACCACGTCCGGACATTTTACTATCGATTGCTTCTAGAACTCGCTCGCCTTAGAGTTGAAATCTGTACTAAAACTGTCAACATACTAGCAACGAATTTTGTTCGTAAGCCGAACGCATGATCTCGTACGCGACCAATGAAAGGCTAACTCAGATAATAGGCGGGGCTTAGGAGTGTATTTAAGGAGCCTATAAATTCTAAGGATTCCTGAAATTTGTTTTAGTCTAGTACTTTTCGTGGTTCCTTTAATATCGTAATATTTATTTCGAAATGCCTCCGAAAACAAGCGGTAAGGCGGCCAAAAAGGCCGGTAAGGCTCAGAAAAATATCTCCAAAAGTGACAAGAAAAAGAAACGCAAGAGGAAGGAAAGCTACGCGATCTACATTTACAAAGTTTTAAAGCAAGTTCATCCCGATACGGGTATCTCCAGCAAGGCCATGTCGATCATGAATTCTTTCGTGAACGATATATTCGAAAGGATAGCCGCCGAAGCGTCCCGTCTCGCTCATTACAATAAAAGATCTACTATCACAAGCAGAGAAATCCAAACTGCCGTGCGATTATTGCTGCCCGGTGAATTGGCTAAGCACGCCGTTAGTGAAGGTACCAAAGCCGTCACTAAATATACCAGTTCTAAGTAAACCATAAGCCTTGAATATCATAAAGGAGAAAACGGTTCTTTTCAGAGCCACAATTTAGATAAATAAAAAAAGAAATAATCTTAAAAAAATTAATTTTATATATTATACAGCTGTAGTATCCAATATTGAAATACAAATTTTGTTATCAACAGTATATTATTATTCTTTGGTTATTAGTGATTACATTATTTTTTCTTTAGTTTTTAAAAACAATGCGTATAAGTACACCGACTGTTATTAATTACTAACATGTAGTCGAATATAACTCTGAGATAAAAATCCATAACTCTTTTAGTGGTTTATATAAATATCGATAAAAGAATATTAATTGAATTATCTTCTTTTTCTTTGATTAAATTTAGGTGGTTCTGAAAAGAACCGTTTTTTTTTGTTGCAAAATACGACTATAAGTAGAGTATTATAAATGATAGAAAATAAAGTTTAGGCACGTTCGCCTCTGATACGTCTGGCTAGCTGAATATCCTTGGGCATGATGGTTACTCGCTTTGCATGTATCGCACATAAATTAGTATCCTCAAAAAGGCCAACTAAATAAGCTTCGCTGGCCTCTTGTAAAGCCATTACCGCCGAACTTTGAAAACGTAAATCGGTCTTGAAATCTTGAGCGATTTCGCGAACCAATCGTTGAAAAGGTAATTTCCTAATCAATAATTCGGTGCTCTTTTGATAACGACGAATCTCCCGCAAAGCGACCGTCCCAGGTCGGTAGCGATGTGGTTTCTTAACGCCACCGGTAGCTGGAGCGCTTTTCCTGGCCGCTTTGGTAGCCAATTGTTTCCTAGGAGCTTTACCTCCTGTTGATTTTCGCGCAGTTTGCTTGGTACGAGCCATATTTTTAAAATAGAGGTAATGAGAAAAATTAACAAACGCAAACGACGGCGACCCCTTTCGGACTGATTCGGTCATAAAATCAGAGAGTCCTTTTTATAACATGTTATCTAATCTGATTGGTCCGTTTTGTGCCAGTGGGCGGAACTCAATCCTAAGTCTACAAAACCGGGCTGATTGAATGTAATCGACAACAGTTGTCCGTAGCACTCGTGTTGTGAGCGCGCTACTTATTCGAGATCATTTATTTTTTTTGTATTAGGTTCGATAAAAGATGACCGGCAGAGGTAAAGGTGGTAAAGGTTTGGGAAAAGGAGGAGCCAAGCGGCATCGTAAAGTGCTTCGTGATAATATCCAAGGTATTACGAAGCCCGCCATTAGAAGATTGGCTAGACGAGGCGGCGTAAAACGTATATCTGGTCTGATTTACGAAGAGACCAGAGGTGTTTTAAAAGTGTTTTTGGAAAACGTCATCAGAGATGCCGTTACATATACCGAACACGCCAAAAGAAAAACCGTTACCGCAATGGATGTAGTATACGCCTTGAAACGTCAAGGACGTACATTATACGGGTTTGGAGGTTAAGTCACATTTTATTCGCGAACTAACGTGAAATGTGACCCTCAAAATTAATTTTAGAAAAATTAAACAACGGTTCTTTTCAGAACCACAAATTTATCGATATTTAAAAAACGGAAGCTCTATTAGGATTTAAGGATAATCTTTCAATCATTACAATCATCATAATTTTATTTAAAATAATAATTTAAGTATAACTGGCCCTAATTATTTGAGGGTTTGGATTCCAAAACTCTATACTTAATAAATAGACCGCCCCTTAAATTCATCGTTAATTACATAGATTATATACAAGGCGCGATGTTATAATACGGTTCGATTTTACTAAAGGAGAACCGCTAGAAATAAATCCTTCATATTATTTCGACTTAATTGTTGTTTAATAAAACGATAATTATTGGTATTGGAATGTCTCTTAATTTATCTTACACACCCAAAAAACAATCTTTAAAGTACTTAAACTGTTTATTAGAATATTTTAAATAATTAGTAAGTGCAAGTCATAATATGAGTTTTAATTTTAAGTTCTTTTTTTGTTTTATTATTTTGGTGGTCCTGAAAAGGACCGATAGTTAAAAGG
The DNA here is from genome assembly GCF_030347505.1 of Rhynchophorus ferrugineus. NCBI lineage: Eukaryota > Metazoa > Arthropoda > Insecta > Coleoptera > Curculionidae > Rhynchophorus > Rhynchophorus ferrugineus. The sequence continues at coordinate 14,046 of NW_027473221.1, forward strand.
TTTTTGTACGACACAAAAACCCTAAGGCTCATGTAACTTATTTGGTTTTACTATCTGTTTTTTTCGGTAACAATACGGCCTGGATGTTTGGTAGAACGCCGCCCTGGGCTATAGTAACACCGGAGAGGAGTTTGTTCAGTTCTTCGTCATTTCTGATGGCCAATTGTAAATGCCTAGGGATAATCCTTGTTTTCTTGTTGTCTCTAGCGGCGTTACCTGCCAACTCGAGAACTTCGGCCGCCAAATATTCCATTACGGCAGCTAAGTAGACGGGAGCACCGGCCCCTACGCGTTCGGCATAATTTCCTTTCCTTAAAAGCCGGTGAATACGGCCAACAGGAAATTGTAATCCCGCTCGGTTGGAACGAGATTTCGCCTTTCCCTTCACTTTTCCACCCTTACCACGTCCAGACATTGTATTGCTAACTTTTTTAAACTAAAAATAACCGAAAAACTAATGGCGACAACGCTCACGTCCTTTCGACAACGAATGAACAACTGGCAGTGAACTGTCCAGCGAATAGCTTTTATTCGGCAACTTCTCAAAACACTAGTACGTTTCCTACTCGACCAATCAGAGCTTTCTACGACATAACGCCAAGAATGGGCGGAGCTTAGAAGTGTAGCGTCATTTATCAAATAATTAAACGACTATAGGTATATTTCGGTTTAGTCTTTTATCTTTTGCTGTATGGGTAGGTCGCGAATCTCATTCGTTTAAAATGCCACCGAAGACAAGCGGTAAAGCGGCAAAAAAGGCTGGAAAAGCCCAGAAAAACATTTCTAAGAGCGATAAGAAAAAGAAGCGTAGGAGGAAGGAAAGCTACGCGATTTACATATACAAAGTTTTAAAGCAGGTTCATCCCGATACGGGTATTTCCAGCAAGGCCATGTCGATTATGAATTCTTTCGTGAACGATATATTCGAAAGGATAGCCGCCGAAGCGTCGCGCCTCGCCCATTACAATAAAAGATCGACCATCACGAGCAGAGAAATCCAAACCGCCGTTAGGTTATTGTTACCCGGTGAATTGGCTAAGCATGCCGTTAGCGAAGGTACCAAAGCTGTCACTAAATATACCAGTTCTAAGTAAACGAAATATATTATTTTGAAGGTGATCATAATAATATGAAGGGTGGAAAACGGCTCTTTTCAGAGCCCCAAAATGTTTAAAGAAGAAAAAAAGAAATAAACTATTGTTAAGAAGATAGGATATATACGAAGTCAAATAAATTAAAATATAGTAATCGTTCATAAAAATGTTAAAATATCCAGAAAAAAATATTTTATTTTATATATTCATTCCTTTACGGTAACATAATAACAGTATATGTGATACCCCTTTCTTATCGTGATATAAACTTCAAGTCAATCCAGCAGGTGTTCACACCTTATTACTAAGGATTCCTCAATATTCACAATATATTTGTGAGCATAATATTCTAAATTCAATTCACAAATATTATAACTAAAGCGTCATATAAACGGAAAAAATATCAATGTCTCTTTTTTCTAATAGAAGTTGGTGGTTCTGAGAAGAACCTTTTTTTTTCATATAAATACAAAAAACGACCTTAATATAGGACAGCCGTAGCATTTATGCACGTTCGCCTCTAATGCGTCTGGCTAATTGAATGTCCTTAGGCATGATAGTTACTCGTTTAGCATGGATCGCACACAAATTGGTGTCTTCAAAGAGACCAACCAAATAGGCCTCGCTAGCTTCTTGCAAAGCCATCACTGCCGAACTTTGGAAACGTAAATCGGTCTTGAAATCCTGAGCGATTTCGCGAACCAATCGTTGGAAAGGCAATTTCCTAATCAATAATTCGGTACTCTTCTGATAGCGTCGGATTTCTCTTAGAGCGACCGTACCGGGTCTGTAACGATGCGGTTTTTTAACACCACCGGTAGCGGGAGCGCTTTTCCTGGCTGCTTTAGTAGCCAATTGTTTTCTGGGAGCCTTACCTCCGGTTGATTTTCGAGCAGTTTGCTTGGTACGAGCCATCGTCTAAACGGGTCTGACTTCAAACGTGTAGGAAGAATTACAAGCGCAAGCACCAACGAACTTTTGGAAACTGATCGAAGGTGTCAAAGAAATCTCCCTTTTTAATAATGTGTGAAGATATTCTGATTGGTCCGGCTAGCATCTGTGGGCGGGACCCGATTCGAACTCAACAAAACCCATGGTAGGATTTGAAATTGAAATAGTTACCCGTAGTATTCGAGGTGTACGCTGCACAATTCGATTATAAATTTGCTTTCTTTTAATACTAAATTGAATAAATCATGACGGGCAGAGGTAAAGGTGGTAAAGGTTTGGGAAAAGGAGGCGCTAAGCGGCATCGTAAAGTGCTTCGTGATAATATCCAAGGTATTACGAAACCCGCCATCAGAAGATTGGCTAGGCGGGGTGGAGTTAAACGTATATCCGGTCTAATTTATGAAGAAACCAGAGGTGTATTAAAAGTATTTTTGGAAAACGTTATCAGAGACGCCGTCACTTATACCGAACACGCCAAAAGGAAAACCGTTACTGCCATGGATGTAGTATACGCCCTCAAACGCCAAGGACGAACCCTATACGGATTTGGCGGTTAAATAAAGTATTATATATGCTGACCAATTAAAACAGAACAACGTATCTATTCAACTAAAGAAAACAACGGTTCTTTTCAGAGCCACAAATTTACTAGCATAAAAAAAGAAATTTATTATTCGAAAATGGACTAAGATGACGTTAAATTTTATTAAATATCTGCTCCTTTCATCTAAGATTTACTTGTAAAGTAACAAATATACTGCATTATAATAGACGATCGTAATATAAAAAGATAGATAAAGTTTAAAATAAGATTTCATAATAAATGTTAGGTTAATGACAAGAATGTAAATGATGGTGAACAATCGAATACCGAATCTTCGTTGAAGCTTTAATATAGTTTTCCTTTAGAGAGAAAATACTCCGAGATAAACTTCGCGTCGATGAGCTTGGAGAATCCTTAAGATTTCAAAGAAGGTACGGTAGTTCTACGCACGTATGTATGGAGATCGCGTTCCATGTATTTATTGACTTTAGATAACTATTTATGAAAACAGATTTCAACTAAAGAAGCAAAATATACTATAATATATATGAGCATTGTATCGATACAGAAGGGTTTGACACGATATTCTTATAGACGTCTCGATATCGTTGCTCACCCGATACGTTCGATTGTAACCCAGAGTTCGGATGGTGTTAAGAAACCGTTAAATAAGAAGTATATTAGTATAGGATCGGTTAATTTTCATGTCATTGTTTTCTTACAGTTAATTCGACAACGGTACGTTTCGATATAGATTCGTTTTGGACAACGAACAATCTGTACCGCATCAATTAGGAATAATATGTCTCGTTTCTCCAATAATAGCATTAGATCTGTACGGAATTGCATTTATATCAAAAGACGATATATCGGGGGACGTAGATTTGAAAAGATATATTTTCATAGTTATAACCGAAAGTCTATAACTCGAATGTAAATTGGTAGTTTCGACGGAATCGAGAGCAACGCTTGATTTTGTGCTTCCTTCTAAGACGATAGTCAACGTAAAATTTATTGGTAAAGTTTGCTACTTCTACTACGTTTTATCTTTTAACGCCTCGAACATAAATCGTATGATATTCTAAAGGATTTATGTATTTAATATGAGAAATAAGTAAACGGTTCCAAGCTCGATGAACGTTTCGACGAAGCCGGAATATGGAACGTCGTTCGCGCTCGACCGTTCAGTCCTCCGTTCGGCTCATATCATATAGGGTACGCATTAAATGAGAGCGACCGCCAGACAGTTAAAATACGCGAACGAGAAGCATACGCACGTACGTAACTTTGTCAAACGAATCGTGATTAGAACGTTCTTATAAGAAAATTAAGAAATTATATCAGAATGTCGGACGTCGATATTAGCGGACAAGCGGTTTCTCCTTCGTCGAATCAAGGGAGTGGAGGAAATTCCGCCGCCGTTGTTAACGCATCGTCAACAGGCACACCGGCCGGGTCGAATTCATCTTCGGTGTCGGCTACGGGAGCCGCATCAGCTACAGCCGGTAGCGCAGGTTCGTCTGCAGGAGGGAAGAAAGAAAAATCCACTTCGAGCAAGGCGAAGAGTTCTAAATCGAAAGTTAGTCATCCTCCGATCGCTGATATGGTAACGAGTGCAATTAAAGGATTGAAAGAGAAAGGCGGAACTTCCTTCAGAGCTATTAAAAAATACATAGCGGCCAATTACAAAGTGGATGCTGACAAATTATCGCCCTTTATAAAGAAATATATAAAGACGTGGATCGCTTCGGGTGTTTTGGTACAAACGAAGGGCAAAGGAGCTTCCGGATCATTTAAATTAGCGGCTTCGGCACGTAAAGCAGGAGGTACGACAGCCGCAGGTACGAAGAAAAGAAAAACGGCCACTGCCAAAACCGGACAGAAAAATAAACGAAAACCAGTAGGAGGTGCCGCGACAGCTACGACAGCCGGTGGTAAAAAAGCGTCTGCCAAAAAAACCTCAGAGAAAACGGAAAAAAAGACGACCGCCGCCTCCGCCTCAACTAAGAAAACCACAGCTAAAAGTAAGAAAGGTGAATCTGCAACTTTGGCCGAGAAAAAAGCTTCTGCCAAAAAAGCCGTCGAAAAGAAAACAGGAAAGAAATCTACCGCCGCCACGACTACGTCCGCTTCCAATGCCGCCGCTAATAGTTCATCTTCGAAAGCAGCAAAAAGCAACACGGCCGCAAGATCCCCGAAATCGCCTTCCAAAGCGAAAAAATCTAATAAAGCCGGACCTACGAAAAAGCCCAAGGCGCCTAAACCGAAAAGTGCTAAGACGACGACCTCAACTGTTCGTGTTGCCGCTGGTGAAGGTGCGAAAACTAAAAAACCAGTATCACCAAAGAAAAAGAAATAAAACTATTTCTACTACGTATGACGATATATTAAACAGGCGACACATTTCATCGTCAGATCAAGAAGACACGGAGTTGAAAATTACAAATATCCCGACACTCCTGGACGTGCTACGACTTCCCTAAAAAATACGTTCGTCCAAGACCGTATTTTTTTAATAGAAAAAAAAACGGTTCTTTTCAGAACCACAATATAACTTTATAAAAGAAAGAATATTTATATAATTTATTTATTATCTTATTATTACTTAAATGATTATTTTCTAGATAGAGCCGTAACTAATTAGGGAACCGATCGATCGATACTCTAAAACAGTAATAAAGGAATATTCAGTACAGATCAGATTATTTATAAATTTTCTAGTTAATATTTATTCTTTAATAAGAACGCGTATTCTAACTTCTTTTTTATACGATTTTGTTGGCCCTGAAAAGGACCGATATTAAAGGGCGTATGCAAAACTTTAAACGGTTTGCGTTATCTATTTGGTTTTGCTGTCTGTCTTTTTAGGCAATAATACTGCTTGAATGTTAGGCAAGACGCCGCCCTGGGCAATAGTAACGCCAGATAACAGTTTATTCAATTCCTCGTCGTTTCTGATGGCCAATTGTAAATGCCTAGGGATAATCCTTGTTTTCTTGTTGTCTCTAGCGGCGTTACCCGCCAACTCGAGAACTTCGGCCGCCAGATATTCCATTACGGCAGCTAAGTAAACGGGAGCACCGGCCCCTACGCGTTCGGCATAATTTCCTTTCCTTAGAAGTCGGTGAATACGACCGACAGGAAATTGTAATCCCGCACGATTGGAACGAGACTTCGCCTTTCCCTTCACTTTTCCGCCTTTACCACGTCCGGACATGTTAATCTCGATCGTTGTTAGATACTGCTCACCTTTAAATCAAAAACGGTACTGGAAATTTCTTACAGATCGGCCTGGAATTTTGTCCGCGAGCCAAACTCGTTATATCATACGCGACCAATCAGACTCTAACTCGGGCTATGGGCGGGGCTTAGAAGTGTTCCTTCGAATGTTATAAGTTCTAGAATTAAAGGCATTTTTTTAGTTAAGTACTCTTTGAGGTACGTGAGACGTCGGGATTTTTATTTCGAAATGCCACCGAAGACAAGCGGTAAGGCGGCCAAGAAAGCCGGAAAAGCCCAGAAAAATATCTCTAAGAGCGACAAGAAAAAGAAGCGCAGGAGGAAGGAAAGCTATGCGATTTACATATACAAAGTTTTAAAGCAGGTTCATCCCGATACGGGTATCTCCAGCAAGGCCATGTCGATCATGAATTCTTTCGTGAACGATATATTCGAAAGGATAGCCGCCGAAGCGTCGCGTCTCGCCCATTACAATAAGAGATCAACGATCACGAGCAGAGAAATCCAAACCGCCGTTAGGTTATTGTTACCCGGTGAGTTGGCTAAGCACGCCGTTAGCGAAGGTACCAAAGCAGTCACCAAATATACCAGTTCTAAGTAAATTAATTCACATACCTATGTGTGTTTCAATATACTACTTACCTGCAAAATCGGTTCTTTTCAGAACCACAATTGGATATACATTTTAAAAAATGAAATGTTAAACAGTAGCTGACATTTTATAAAAACAGAATTTTCAGATATATATATATATATTGTAGTTATTGTATTGAATTATATTATATCATTATAATCTGTTATATAGTAAGTATATAGAATAAGTTTTGTAAAAATGGTACGGCCCGAGATTGTTATTTAAAAATAAGGTAAAGTATTTCTGGAGTGACTTCGAAAATATGTGTATTCATTTTTATTACGTTTATGACTATATGATAATTAATTTATTTTTCCTAACTGTGGCTAATTGTGGATTGTGGCTAATTTCTACACGATAAGTATTAATCACGGGAACGTCTCGAAATGAACAAATAGGAACTGTAATTAATCAAGAATTTAGAATGGAACTATCGTCCTAATATAATGAGGATCGTCAAAGAGAAGATACTTTTTTTTTCGTTTACTAGGTTGACCTTGCTTGGGGACAGTGGAACTCAGTGGAAAATCGCTGATGGTGGGTGAGGAGGATAGGCCTGTGGTCAGAATCGATATCTTGGAGTACTTGCAGGTCAGAGGCTTGATTCGAATTTTGATAGATAAAAAAGTCAATTATTGTCGGTCGATTGGAGGAGTAGTGAGTTGGTTCGCTTGGAGCAATAAGCCCAAGTTCCAACTCATCTATTATCCCGGCCGATAGTAATTCTTCCAATAGCTGTGTGGTTGATGGCGTTGAAAATGGCCTGAAAATCTCCTTGGTCATCTGAATATGTTCCGAAGAGTATTTCGCCAATGGAGATCGGGTTCGTGTTCTAGTGGAATCCAGACCAGCCAGACGACTGTTATCTTGAGTTCCCCGTACATGAGTGGGGGGAGGAATTGGTCTTTTGGGTTTGGTTGTTTTTGGAGTAGGTCGGCACTTGCATCCCGAGTAATTTGCGGTGTATGGTTCTCAACAGTTGGTGCATTTCGGCGGGGAATTTCTGTCTTTGGGACTTGACGTAGGCCGGAGTGGCTTTACAGTTGGCCGATGAATGACCGTAGAATTGGCAGTTAAAACGTTGAACGCGCCTGCCGTTGCCGCGCTGGGCTTGGACTTTTACCACCTGATTCATTAGGCGGTCGACCGCGAAGATACGGCGTTCCTCTCGAGGAACCGACCAACATGGATTGGATTGAAACCGAGCTTCATGAGCGCGGTTCGGACTTCGAGTTACCATTACGTCGAGAGAGAAATATAATATATTAGCTGACCCCGCAGACACTCCGTACCCTGTACTCAATGGATAAATAAAGGATTCATTCTATCAAATTCTTCGTTCAAATCACTTTCGAATCATCCTTAGGAACATTCTGATATCGGAAAACCTTATCCGTAGTCGATAAACGATATCTAACGGATGAATTATAGAAAATGGCCAATAAGCGGCAAATATCCGATCGTAAGGGTGCACCATCGTTTCGGCGAATCATTCTTTTGGAATCTTACGTTCTACAAGCAAAACATTTATTCATAGGTATATACCGATAATAACGAACGGGCCGACGTAACAACCTAAAATGTCCTGAAATACGTGAGAACAGTTTTACTCCGATCGCCGTATCGATATGTGACAGTATCCATCCTATGAAGGATCTTTACATTCTACTAGCATAATTTTATGGATCGGAATTTTCCGACTTTTAAAGAACGTGATCGGCAGTCTAGAAACGGCCTGAGGACGTATTAACACGAGAGGTTAAAATTATTGCTTTAGAAGTTCACGTTGTCTAAAGCTAAAGTTTATTCATCGGAACATTCCGATAATAACGAGAACGGGCAGACGTAAAAACGAAAAATTTGCGCAACGTCCGTATAAACGATCTGTTCTAAAACACCCATACATTTCCGATAGCTGGCGAGAGACCCGCGCTTAAATCGTGTGCGCTTCTACGTGGGGCGATACGAGAGACGGATACGACGGGTCGGGTCGACCGGCGCTGTGACACTTTTACCGAGTGGCTTTTGATCAGCGAAGGTGGTATTACATATTATATGTTAATATATAAGATCCGAACCGTATTTTTTTATTTATCTAAATAAAAAGCGTATTTCGTCGTGTTATTATATATTCGTAACGCTCTCGCGATTTTGTATCGTCGTTTCGTTGTTCTTCCTGGTCGGTTTTTTTCGATATATCGGGAAGCGTACGACGACGACGACGGTATCACTGCGAGATCGCGAATTCGGCGGGAACATTCGGCTTCGTTAGAAGAAGATGATCCACGATTCATATGCGATTGGAATTATTATTTTTATGGACGTATCGGTTTTTCATCGGAACGTTCATAAAACAGCAACACATTTTGCGATAGCTCTCTGCTCTCCGAGCGAGAATAAAATAAAAAATCACGAAACGTTTCTCGTACGAGGTTTCCTTGTCGCTTTATATATTTCTATCTAGCGAAGGGTTCGGAGAGAATGTTTTTCGAGGTCTTATAAACGCCGAACGATATTTTGCGGCATCCAATTTTCGACGTAGTCGACGATCGTCGTCGATAATCGAGATAATTGGGTGCCTAGTCGATCGGTTGTGTATAAAAAAAACAAAAGATGTGTCTAAGATGATGATATCGTTTTGTTTTATTAGACAACTAATATTAAAATGTAAGAGCGTGGCGCCTCGGACCGGTTTTTCCGTCGTCTAGGCGCGCTATCATGCACCTCCTTTTTATTAGTCGTCGATATATATTATATATCGTCGTCTTACGCACACGTTTCTTTATAAGTCAAACTTATAAAATAAACTGTGTCTGTATTTGTTTTATCTGCTTCGTGTCGATAAAATAATAAGAACAGTTCCCTGGTTGATCCTGCCAGTAGTCATATGCTTGTCTCAAAGATTAAGCCATGCATGTCTCAGTACATACCGAATTAAGGTGAAACCGCGAAAGGCTCATTAAATCAGTTATGGTTCCTTAGATCGTACCCACAATTACTTGGATAACTGTGGTAATTCTAGAGCTAATACATGCAAACAGAGCTCCGACCAGAGATGGAAGGAGTGCTTTTATTAGATCAAAACCAATCGGTTTCGGGTTCGCGCTCGTCATCGTACAACTTGGTGACTCTGAATAACTTTAAGCTGATCGCACGGTCTCGCACCGGCGACACATCTTTCAAATGTCTGCCTTATCAACTGTCGATGGTAGGTTCTGCGCCTACCATGGTCGTAACGGGTAACGGGGAATCAGGGTTCGATTCCGGAGAGGGAGCCTGAGAAACGGCTACCACATCCAAGGAAGGCAGCAGGCGCGCAAATTACCCACTCCCGGCACGGGGAGGTAGTGACGAAAAATAACGATACGGGACTCATCCGAGGCCCCGTAATCGGAATGAGTACACTCTAAACCCTTTAACGAGGATCAATTGGAGGGCCAGTCTGGTGCCAGCAGCCGCGGTAATTCCAGCTCCAATAGCGTATATTAAAGTTGTTGCGGTTAAAAAGCTCGTAGTCGAATTTGTGTCTCGCGCCGCCGGTTCATCGTTCGCGGTGTTAACTGGCGTGTTTTTCGCGAGACGTCCTGCCGGTGGGCTTAGTCGTGTCGCGTCGCCGTCGCGCGTGCGTTTCGGTCGTGCGTGTTGTGCGCGTCGTGGTTACGACGGCCCAACTCAATCCTGCCGCGGTGCTCTTTACTGAGTGTCGAGGTGGGCCGGCACGTTTACTTTGAACAAATTAGAGTGCTCAAAGCAGGCTAAAATTTCGCCTGAATACTGTATGCATGGAATAATGGAATAGGACCTCGGTTCTATTTTGTTGGTTTTCGGAACCCCGAGGTAATGATTAATAGGAACGGATGGGGGCATTCGTATTGCGACGTTAGAGGTGAAATTCTTGGATCGTCGCAAGACGAACAGAAGCGAAAGCATTTGCCAAAAACGCTTTCATTGATCAAGAACGAAAGTTAGAGGTTCGAAGGCGATCAGATACCGCCCTAGTTCTAACCTTAAACGATGCCAGCTAGCGATCCGTCGACGTTCCCTAATATGACTCGACGGGCAGCTTCCGGGAAACCAAAGCTTTTGGGTTCCGGGGGAAGTATGGTTGCAAAGCTGAAACTTAAAGGAATTGACGGAAGGGCACCACCAGGAGTGGAGCCTGCGGCTTAATTTGACTCAACACGGGAAACCTCACCAGGCCCGGACACCGGAAGGATTGACAGATTGAGAGCTCTTTCTTGATTCGGTGGGTGGTGGTGCATGGCCGTTCTTAGTTGGTGGAGCGATTTGTCTGGTTAATTCCGATAACGAACGAGACTCTAGCCTGCTAACTAGGCGCTTTTTGACATCCTAAAGGCCCGCCGGCCGCGTTGCTTTCGGGTTTCGCGGTTCGTGCGCGGTTTTTACTGTCGGCGTACAAACTATTCTTCTTAGAGGGACAGGCGGCTTCTAGCCGCACGAGATTGAGCAATAACAGGTCTGTGATGCCCTTAGATGTTCTGGGCCGCACGCGCGCTACACTGAAGGAATCAGCGTGTCTTCCCTGGCCGAGCGGCCCGGGTAACCCGCTGAACCTCCTTCGTGCTAGGGATTGGGGCTTGCAATTGTTCCCCATGAACGAGGAATTCCCAGTAAGCGCGAGTCATAAGCTCGCGTTGATTACGTCCCTGCCCTTTGTACACACCGCCCGTCGCTACTACCGATTGAATGATTTAGTGAGGTCTTCGGATCGACACGCGATGGCGTTTCGGCGTCGTCGATGTGTAGGAAAAGATGACCAAACTTGATCATTTAGAGGAAGTAAAAGTCGTAACAAGGTTTCCGTAGGTGAACCTGCGGAAGGATCATTACAGTGTGTTGTTATGCCTATATATATATAATAGGTAAACGTACAAGTCTGTAAAAATCATTGTCGAACGTTAAAGAGCCATCTACGAAGTTCGGAAGTTCCGATCGAATTTCGACGTCGTCAACGTAGCTGTTTTCGGGTACCTATAATATATGGTTTTAAAAGATGTACGCCCGAAAGCGGAGATATATACGATGAAGATGTTGTTATATAGGACGACGAGTAATAATCGTCGGCCTACGACGGATTTCGTTATAAATGGACAAATCGAGCGCAAAATAAAACGATTTTGCCAATTATATTTCTAATCGACGTTTCGATCCTCATATCGACGAACATATACGATGATCGGTAATGTGATTAGTTTACGAAAATCTTATCACCCTTCGTTTGTTTCATTCCAAAAGGGTGAGATTTAGTTTACGAAAATATTGCCAAACTATGATCAGCGTATGCTCTTTTGTTGTCGTACGAGGTGAGACGACGAAAATTTACAACGAACGTCACCATTTCGAGTAGTCTGTCTCCGCTCCTCTCGTTGTGTGTAGTGGAGAAGACGAAAATAAACCGTAAGAGCGTTTTAAAGTCGACGGCGGCTGCGAAAGGGGCGCAAGCGCTGTCTATGACGTGAGCGCGCGTCGTCGTCGTCGTCGTCGTCTTATAATAGAAACGTTTCGATATGCGTTTAAAACCTAACTTAAAAAAAGATTACCCTAAACGGTGGATCACTTGGCTCGTGGGTCGATGAAGAACGCAGCTAATTGCGCGTCAACTTGTGAACTGCAGGACACATGAACATCGACATTTCGAACGCACATTGCGGTCCTGGGATCTCATACCCGGACCACTCCTGGCTGAGGGTCGTATCTCATTTCAAGACTGCTCGGATTTTCTTTGATCTTCGCGATCGACGAGAAATGTCTGAGCGTGCTGAGCGTATAAGCGCGATTCGATCGCGACGTTCTAAAACGTGACAGCGGACCCGTACGTGTGACCTAACTCTCTCGTACGGGTCGTACGAATATGAAAGGGATGAGACGTGTTTAAAACGGTCGTTCGCACGTTTTTGTGATAAACGTAGCGCGCACCATTAATACGATCGTCGTATCCGATAAAATTAGTTTTTAATCGACGTCGGATCGTAGGTGCGTTGTCTCTCGAATACGAGGGAGAAAACACCGTTTTTCGACGGCGCGTCTTTTCCATTCTAAACTTTTATATTTCGTATTGGCTCCTAATCTTCATTATTATGATGATTACGAGCGCCACGCATATTAAACTAGCGACCTCAGAGCAGGTGAGACTACCCGCTGAATTTAAGCATATTACTAAGCGGAGGAAAAGAAACTAACTAGGATTCCCTTAGTAGCTGCGAGCGAACAGGGATTAGCCCAGCACCGAATCCCGCGACCGACATCGGGCGCCGGGAAATGTGGTGTTCGGGAGGGTCCATTATCTCGACGTTACGTCGCGCGTCCAAGTCCATCTTGAACGGGGCAACAGCCCATAGAGGGTGCCAGGCCCGTAGCGACCGTGACTGACGGCGAGAGGATCTCTCCTTAGAGTCGGGTTGCTTGAGAGTGCAGCCCTAAGCGGGTGGTAAACTCCATCTAAGGCTAAATATAACCACGAGACCGATAGCGAACAAGTACCGTGAGGGAAAGTTGAAAAGCACTTTGAAGAGAGAGTTCAAGAGTACGTGAAACCGTTTAGGGGTAAACCTGAGAAACCCGAAAGGTCGAAGGGAGAAATTCATTCGCGGCTCGTAGTAGGCGGCGTGCGATCGCGTGACACGTGACGTTTCGGCGTTGCGCGCGCCTTTCGTACGTCGATCCGGCGACGAACGCGTGCACTTTTCTCCTTGTAGGACGTCGCGATCCGTTGGGCGTCGGCTTAAGGCTCGAGGTGGAGACCGTAGACTGCGGTTCGCGCCGTTTTCGTTTACGGACCCTCGTGTTCGCGGTCGACTCGCTCGACGGTATACCGAATGGTTTAAGGCCGCTACTCGTTAGCGTTCGGCTCGTCGCAAGCGCGTCAGATGCACGTCGGTAATCGGACCCGGTGCCGTTTCCGACCTCTGATGACTGTTGGCGACGAGGTTCTCGAACAGACCTAGACCGATCGGCGACGCTATAGCTTTGGG
>NW_027473221.1:32500-35317 GCF_030347505.1 Rhynchophorus ferrugineus
ATCGCATTGATATACATCGACGATGCATTTATGTATGCCTGTATAAATAACAAAGGCGAATAGAGAGGATGTCAATCTTTTCTATTCGCCTTTTTATTTGTCTAAATTCGTTCTTGGGAACATTTTCCGTACATAAATATATCGCATTGATATACATCGACGACGCATTTATGTATGCATGTATAAATAACAAAGGCGAATAGAGAGGATGTCAATCCTTTCTATTCGCCTTTTTATTTGTCTAAATTCGTTCTTGGGAACATTTTCCGTACATAAATATATCGCATTGATATACATCGATGATACATTTATGTATGCTTGTATAAATAACAAAGGCGAATAGAGAGGATGTCAATCCTTTCTATTCGCCTTTTTATTTGTCTAAATTCGTTCTTGGGAACATTTTCCGTACATAAATATATCGCATTGATATACATCGATGATACATTTATGTATGCTTGTATAAATAACAAAGGCGAATAGAGAGGATGTCAATCTTTTCTATTCGCCTTTTTATTTGTCTAAATTCGTTCTTGGGAACATTTTCCGTACAAAAATATATCGCATTGATATACATCGACGATGCATTTATGTATGCCTGTATAAATAACAAAGGCGAATAGAGAGGATGTCAATATTTTCTATTCGCCTTTTTATTTGTCTAAATTCGTTCTTGGGAACATTTTCCGTACATAAATATATCGCATTGATATACATCGACGATGCATTTATGTATGCCTGTATAAATAACAAAGGCGAATAGAGAGGATGTCAATCTTTTCTATTCGCCTTTTTATTTGTCTAAATTCGTTCTTGGGAACATTTTCCGTACATAAGTATATTGCATATAATATGCGTATGTATATAAAGACAAATACAAGGGATGTAAATCTCTTTTATTTTGCTAAATTCGTTTTACAGAACGTTGTGTAAACTTAAGGATATCATTCATCTTAACCGATAAGCACCTAGCCTATACTCTTTTTGTATTCTATTATCATGTTTGGAAACATTTTCTTACGATTTCCAGAATTAAATTCACTATTTTAATTCGGAACATTGTCTTAAATGTACGTTCAGTTCGAAGACGAACCACAAGATACGTTTATAAGTTATACCTTATGAGACTATTAAATATACAGTTTTCAGACCTAATGCGATGAACTATCAAAAAACAATTAAAAAACATCGCCCCGTGCGGAAATTGAATTGGAGACTAATTCCATTCATCTGAATTCGATCATTACCCGCATTGTACTTCTAGAGCCCGTTCGGTCCGATGGCGAATAAAATCCGCGTTTCAGTATATCATATGCGGTTAAACGGTGAGGCCAGTTACAACTGCATTAAAACCTCCGATGTATACCTGAATATAGCGGGAGGACGCCCGCATAATTTGACGAACCTTCAAGTGCACCTACTTATGAGGGACCATATAATACCAATTCGACATGACGAGAATTCAGAGCCAAATCGATATCACATGGCAACTATATTTGGTTCTAATGAAATGAAGGATCAACGAACATGAAGACATGCTCATCAATCACAGATACATGGAATTCTGTATCGTCGCAACCGATAATACGTACAACCTTCGATTGGAATGAATTAATCAAAAAAATTGGACGAAAATAGTTTAGACATTCAGAAAACTGACAATTAGGTAAAACTGTAAAACCTGCTTTAAATAGAAACCACATTAATCAAAAAAGGTCATGCATTGTAATACGATTAGTTACGAAAGTAGCCTAACCTTTGGACCATTTTGAATTTTAACTTATCGAGATATCGTTCGCGGGTAAACGGCGGGACTAACTACCACCGCCTTGACAACCGCAGCCTATGCCCGAACAAATCAGGAAGGCGCGTGCATGGATTAACGAGATTCCCACTGTCCTTATCTAAAATTTTACGCAATACTGCCGCGACGGAACCGAACAGGCGCTCGGAGACCCGTACGTGAACCGTCCCCGATACTTACGCAGGAAAGACCAGCTCGGAGCTTTAACAAGCACCAGAGCCATAGACAGATAGTCTACATTTCAAAATGTCCATATACTTACGCAGGAAAGACCAGCTCAGCAGATCGCGTTCGGATCCGTTCAGAGAAGGATCGAGATGCCGAGCGCGGGTAAACGGCGGGACTAACTACCACCGCCTTGACAACCGCAGCCTATGCCCGAACATATCAGGAAGGCGCGTGCATGGATTAACGAGATTCCCACTGTCCTTATCTAAAATTTTACGCAATACTGCCGCGACGGAACCGAACAGGCGCTCGGAGACCCGTACGTGAACCGTTCCCGATACTTACGCAGGAAAGACCAGCTCGGAGCTTTAACAAGCACCAGAGCCATAGACAGATAGTCTACATTTCAAAATGTCCATATACTTACGCAGGAAAGACCAGCTCAGCAGATCGCGTTCGGATCCGTTCAGAGAAGGATCGAGATGCCGAGCGCGGGTAAACGGCGGGACTAACTACCACCAACTTGACAACCGCAGCCTATGCCCGAACATATCAGGAAGGCGCGTGCATGGATTAACGAGATTCCCACTGTCCTTATCTAAAATTTTACGCAATACGGCCGCGACGGAACCGAACAGGCGCTCGGAGACCCGTACGTGAACCGTCCCCGATACTTACGCAGGAAAGACCAGCTCGGAGCTTTAACAAGCACCAGAGCCATAGACAGATAGTCTACATTTCAAAATGTCCATATACTTACGCAGGAAAGACCAGCTCAGACCTTTAACAAGCACCAGAGCCATAGACTCATGGTCTACATTTCAAAATGTCCCTAACTAAGATCG
>NW_027473222.1:0-7500 GCF_030347505.1 Rhynchophorus ferrugineus
GGCTGCGGTTGTCAAGGTGGTGGGTAGTTAGTCCCGCCGTTTACCCGCGCTCGGCATCTCGATCCTTCTCTGAACGGATCCGAACGCGATCTTAGTTAGGGACATTTTGAAATGTAGACCATGAGTCTATGGCTCTGGTGCTTGTTAAAGGTCTGAGCTGGTCTTTCCTGCGTAAGTATATGGACATTTTGAAATGTAGACTATCTGTCTATGGCTCTGGTGCTTGTTAAAGCTCCGAGCTGGTCTTTCCTGCGTAAGTATCGGGGACGGTTGCACGTACGGGTCTCCGAGCGCCTGTTCGGTTCCGTCGCGGCAGTATTGCGTAAAATTTTAGATAAGGACAGTGGGAATCTCGTTAATCCATGCACGCGCCTTCCTGATATGTTCGGGCATAGGCTGCGGTTGTCAAGGTGGTGGTAGTTAGTCCCGCCGTTTACCCGCGCTCGGGCATCTCGATCCTTCTCTGAACGGATCCGAACGCGATCTTAGTTAGGGACATTTTGAATGTAGACCATGAGTCTATGGCTCTGGTGCTTGTTAAAGGTCTGAGCTGGTCTTTCCTGCGTAAGTATATGGACATTTTGAAATGTAGACTATCTGTCTATGGCTCTGGTGCTTGTTAAAGCTCCGAGCTGGTCTTTCCTGCGTAAGTATCGGGGACGGTTCACGTACGGGTCTCCGAGCGCCTGTTCGGTTCCGTCCGCGGCCGTATTACGTAAAATTTTAGATAAGGGACAGTGGGAATCTCGTTAATCCATGCACGCGCCTTCCTGATATGTTCGGGCATAGGCTGCGGTTGTCAAGGTGGTGGTAGTTAGTCCCGCCGTTTACCCGCGCTCGGCATCTCGATCCTTCTCTGAACGGATCCGAACGCGATCTTAGTTAGGGACATTTTGAAATGTAGACCATGAGTCTATGGCTCTGGTGCTTGTTAAAGGTCTGAGCTGGTCTTTCCTGCGTAAGTATATGGACATTTTGAAATGTAGACTATCTGTCTATGGCTCTGGTGCTTGTTAAAGCTCCGAGCTGGTCTTTCCTGCGTAAGTATCGGGAACGGTTCACGTACGGGTCTCCGAGCGCCTGTTCGGTTCCGTCGTGGCAGTATTGCGTAAAATTTTAGATAAGGACAGTGGGAATCTCGTTAATCCATGCACGCGCCTTCCTGATATGTTCGGGCATAGGCTGCGGTTGTCAAGGTGGTGGTAGTTAGTCCCGCCGTTTACCCGCGCTCGGCATCTCGATCCTTCTCTGAACGGATCCGAACGCGATCTTAGTTAGGGACATTTTGAATTGTAGACCATGAGTCTATGGCTCTGGTGCTTGTTAAAGGTCTGAGCTGGTCTTTCCTACGTAAGTATATGGACATTTTGAAATGTAGACTATCTGTCTATGGCTCTGGTGCTTGTTAAAGCTCCGAGCTGGTCTTTCCTGCGTAAGTATCGGGGACGGTTCACGTACGGGTCTCCGAGCGCCTGTTCGGTTCCGTCGCGGCCGTATTGCGTAAAATTTTAGATAAGGACAGTGGGAATCTCGTTAATCCATGCACGCGCCTTCCTGATATGTTCGGGCATAGGCTGCGGTTGTCAAGGTGGTGGTAGTTAGTCCCGCCGTTTACCCGCGCTCGGCATCTCGATCCTTCTCTGAACGGATCCGAACGCGATCTTAGTTAGGGACATTTTGAAATGTAGACCATGAGTCTATGGCTCTGGTGCTTGTTAAAGGTCTGAGCTGGTCTTTCCTGCGTAAGTATATGGACATTTTGAAATGTAGACTATCTGTCTATGGCTCTGGTGCTTGTTAAAGCTCCGAGCTGGTCTTTCCTGCGTAAGTATCGGGAACGGTTCACGTACGGGTCTCCGAGCGCCTGTTCGGTTCCGTCGCGGCAGTATTGCGTAAAATTTTAGATAAGGACAGTGGGAATCTCGTTAATCCATGCACGCGCCTTCCTGATATGTTCGGGCATAGGCTGCGGTTGTCAAGGTGGTGGTAGTTAGTCCCGCCGTTTACCCGCGCTCGGCATCTCGATCCTTCTCTGAACGGATCCGAACGCGATCTTAGTTAGGGACATTTTGAATTGTAGACCATGAGTCTATGGCTCTGGTGCTTGTTAAAGGTCTGAGCTGGTCTTTCCTACGTAAGTATATGGACATTTTGAAATGTAGACTATCTGTCTATGGCTCTGGTGCTTGTTAAAGCTCCGAGCTGGTCTTTCCTGCGTAAGTATCGGGGACGGTTCACGTACGGGTCTCCGAGCGCCTGTTCGGTTCCGTCGCGGCCGTATTGCGTAAAATTTTAGATAAGGACAGTGGGAATCTCGTTAATCCATGCACGCGCCTTCCTGATATGTTCGGGCATAGGCTGCGGTTGTCAAGGTGGTGGTAGTTAGTCCCGCCGTTTACCCGCGCTCGGCATCTCGATCCTTCTCTGAACGGATCCGAACGCGATCTTAGTTAGGGACATTTTGAAATGTAGACCATGAGTCTATGGCTCTGGTGCTTGTTAAAGGTCTGAGCTGGTCTTTCCTGCGTAAGTATATGGACATTTTGAAATGTAGACTATCTGTCTATGGCTCTGGTGCTTGTTAAAGCTCCGAGCTGGTCTTTCCTGCGTAAGTATCGGGGACGGTTCACGTACGGGTCTCCGAGCGCCTGTTCGGTTCCGTCGCGGCCGTATTACGTAAAATTTTAGATAAGGACAGTGGGAATCTCGTTAATCCATGCACGCGCCTTCCTGATATGTTCGGGCATAGGCTGCGGTTGTCAAGGTGGTGGTAGTTAGTCCCGCCGTTTACCCGCGCTCGGCATCTCGATCCTTCTCTGAACGGATCCGAACGCGATCTTAGTTAGGGACATTTTGAAATGTAGACCATGAGTCTATGGCTCTGGTGCTTGTTAAAGGTCTGAGCTGGTCTTTCCTGCGTAAGTATATGGACATTTTGAAATGTAGACTATCTGTCTATGGCTCTGGTGCTTGTTAAAGCTCCGAGCTGGTCTTTCCTGCGTAAGTATCGGGGACGGTTCACGTACGGGTCTCCGAGCGCCTGTTCGGTTCCGTCGCGGCCGTATTGCGTAAAATTTTAGATAAGGACAGTGGGAATCTCGTTAATCCATGCACGCGCCTTCCTGATATGTTCGGGCATAGGCTGCGGTTGTCAAGGTGGTGGTAGTTAGTCCCGCCGTTTACCCGCGCTCGGCATCTCGATCCTTCTCTGAACGGATCCGAACGCGATCTGCTGAGCTGGTCTTTCCTGCGTAAGTATATGGACATTTTGAAATGTAGACTATCTGTCTATGGCTCTGGTGCTTGTTAAAGCTCCGAGCTGGTCTTTCCTGCGTAAGTATCGGGGACGGTTCACGTACGGGTCTCCGAGCGCCTGTTCGGTTCCGTCGCGGCCGTATTGCGTAAAATTTTAGATAAGGACAGTGGGAATCTCGTTAATCCATGCACGCGCCTTCCTGATATGTTCGGGCATAGGCTGCGGTTGTCAAGGTGGTGGTAGTTAGTCCCGCCGTTTACCCGCGCTCGGCATCTCGATCCTTCTCTGAACGGATCCGAACGCGATCTTAGTTAGGGACATTTTGAATTGTAGACCATGAGTCTATGGCTCTGGTGCTTGTTAAAGGTCTGAGCTGGTCTTTCCTACGTAAGTATATGGACATTTTGAAATGTAGACTATCTGTCTATGGCTCTGGTGCTTGTTAAAGCTCCGAGCTGGTCTTTCCTGCGTAAGTATCGGGGACGGTTCACGTACGGGTCTCCGAGCGCCTGTTCGGTTCCGTCGCGGCCGTATTGCGTAAAATTTTAGATAAGGACAGTGGGAATCTCGTTAATCCATGCACGCGCCTTCCTGATATGTTCGGGCATAGGCTGCGGTTGTCAAGGTGGTGGTAGTTAGTCCCGCCGTTTACCCGCGCTCGGCATCTCGATCCTTCTCTGAACGGATCCGAACGCGATCTGCTGAGCTGGTCTTTCCTGCGTAAGTATATGGACATTTTGAAATGTAGACTATCTGTCTATGGCTCTGGTGCTTGTTAAAGCTCCGAGCTGGTCTTTCCTGCGTAAGTATCGGGGACGGTTCACGTACGGGTCTCCGAGCGCCTGTTCGGTTCCGTCGCGGCCGTATTGCGTAAAATTTTAGATAAGGACAGTGGGAATCTCGTTAATCCATGCACGCGCCTTCCTGATATGTTCGGGCATAGGCTGCGGTTGTCAAGGTGGTGGTAGTTAGTCCCGCCGTTTACCCGCGCTCGGCATCTCGATCCTTCTCTGAACGGATCCGAACGCGATCTTAGTTAGGGACATTTTGAAATGTAGACCATGAGTCTATGGCTCTGGTGCTTGTTAAAGGTCTGAGCTGGTCTTTCCTGCGTAAGTATATGGACATTTTGAAATGTAGACTATCTGTCTATGGCTCTGGTGCTTGTTAAAGCTCCGAGCTGGTCTTTCCTGCGTAAGTATCGGGGACGGTTCACGTACGGGTCTCCGAGCGCCTGTTCGGTTCCGTCGCGGCCGTATTGCGTAAAATTTTAGATAAGGACAGTGGGAATCTCGTTAATCCATGCACGCGCCTTCCTGATATGTTCGGGCATAGGCTGCGGTTGTCAAGTTGGTGGTAGTTAGTCCCGCCGTTTACCCGCGCTCGGCATCTCGATCCTTCTCTGAACGGATCCGAACGCGATCTGCTGAGCTGGTCTTTCCTGCGTAAGTATATGGACATTTTGAAATGTAGACTATCTGTCTATGGCTCTGGTGCTTGTTAAAGCTCCGAGCTGGTCTTTCCTGCGTAAGTATCGGGAACGGTTCACGTACGGGTCTCCGAGCGCCTGTTCGGTTCCGTCGCGGCAGTATTGCGTAAAATTTTAGATAAGGACAGTGGGAATCTCGTTAATCCATGCACGCGCCTTCCTGATATGTTCGGGCATAGGCTGCGGTTGTCAAGGCGGTGGTAGTTAGTCCCGCCGTTTACCCGCGCTCGGCATCTCGATCCTTCTCTGAACGGATCCGAACGCGATCTGCTGAGCTGGTCTTTCCTGCGTAAGTATATGGACATTTTGAAATGTAGACTATCTGTCTATGGCTCTGGTGCTTGTTAAAGCTCCGAGCTGGTCTTTCCTGCGTAAGTATCGGGGACGGTTCACGTACGGGTCTCCGAGCGCCTGTTCGGTTCCGTCGCGGCAGTATTGCGTAAAATTTTAGATAAGGACAGTGGGAATCTCGTTAATCCATGCACGCGCCTTCCTGATTTGTTCGGGCATAGGCTGCGGTTGTCAAGGCGGTGGTAGTTAGTCCCGCCGTTTACCCGCGAACGATATCTCGATAAGTTAAAATTCAAAATGGTCCAAAGGTTAGGCTACTTTCGTAACTAATCGTATTACAATGCATGACCTTTTTTGATTAATGTGGTTTCTATTTAAAGCAGGTTTTACAGTTTTACCTAATTGTCAGTTTTCTGAATGTCTAAACTATTTTCGTCCAATTTTTTTGATTAATTCATTCCAATCGAAGGTTGTACGTATTATCGGTTGCGACGATACAGAATTCCATGTATCTGTGATTGATGAGCATGTCTTCATGTTCGTTGATCCTTCATTTCATTAGAACCAAATATAGTTGCCATGTGATATCGATTTGGCTCTGAATTCTCGTCATGTCGAATTGGTATTATATGGTCCCTCATAAGTAGGTGCACTTGAAGGTTCGTCAAATTATGCGGGCGTCCTCCCGCTATATTCAGGTATACATCGGAGGTTTTAATGCAGTTGTAACTGGCCTCACCGTTTAACCGCATATGATATACTGAAACGCGGATTTTATTCGCCATCGGACCGAACGGGCTCTAGAAGTACAATGCGGGTAATGATCGAATTCAGATGAATGGAATTAGTCTCCAATTCAATTTCCGCACGGGGCGATGTTTTTTAATTGTTTTTTGATAGTTCATCGCATTAGGTCTGAAAACTGTATATTTAATAGTCTCATAAGGTATAACTTATAAACGTATCTTGTGGTTCGTCTTCGAACTGAACGTACATTTAAGACAATGTTCCGAATTAAAATAGTGAATTTAATTCTGGAAATCGTAAGAAAATGTTTCCAAACATGATAATAGAATACAAAAAGAGTATAGGCTAGGTGCTTATCGGTTAAGATGAATGATATCCTTAAGTTTACACAACGTTCTGTAAAACGAATTTAGCAAAATAAAAGAGATTTACATCCCTTGTATTTGTCTTTATATACATACGCATATTATATGCAATATACTTATGTACGGAAAATGTTCCCAAGAACGAATTTAGACAAATAAAAAGGCGAATAGAAAAGATTGACATCCTCTCTATTCGCCTTTGTTATTTATACAGGCATACATAAATGCATCGTCGATGTATATCAATGCGATATATTTATGTACGGAAAATGTTCCCAAGAACGAATTTAGACAAATAAAAAGGCGAATAGAAAATATTGACATCCTCTCTATTCGCCTTTGTTATTTATACAGGCATACATAAATGCATCGTCGATGTATATCAATGCGATATATTTTTGTACGGAAAATGTTCCCAAGAACGAATTTAGACAAATAAAAAGGCGAATAGAAAAGATTGACATCCTCTCTATTCGCCTTTGTTATTTATACAAGCATACATAAATGTATCATCGATGTATATCAATGCGATATATTTATGTACGGAAAATGTTCCCAAGAACGAATTTAGACAAATAAAAAGGCGAATAGAAAGGATTGACATCCTCTCTATTCGCCTTTGTTATTTATACAAGCATACATAAATGTATCATCGATGTATATCAATGCGATATATTTATGTACGGAAAATGTTCCCAAGAACGAATTTAGACAAATAAAAAGGCGAATAGAAAGGATTGACATCCTCTCTATTCGCCTTTGTTATTTATACATGCATACATAAATGCGTCGTCGATGTATATCAATGCGATATATTTATGTACGGAAAATGTTCCCAAGAACGAATTTAGACAAATAAAAAGGCGAATAGAAAAGATTGACATCCTCTCTATTCGCCTTTGTTATTTATACAGGCATACATAAATGCATCGTCGATGTATATCAATGCGATATATTTATGTACGGAAAATGTTCCCAAGAACGAATTTAGACAAATAAAAAGGCGAATAGAAAAGATTGACATCCTCTCTATTCGCCTTTGTTATTTATACATGCATACATAAATGCGTCGTCGATGTATATCAATGCGATATATTTATGTACGGAAAATGTTCCCAAGAACGAATTTAGACAAATAAAAAGGCGAATAGAAAAGATTGACATCCTCTCTATTCGCCTTTGTTATTTATACAAGCATACATAAATGTATCATCGATGTATATCAATGCGATATATTTATGTACGGAAAATGTTCCCAAGAACGAATTTAGACAAATAAAAAGGCGAATAGAAAGGATTGACATCCTCTCTATTCGCCTTTGTTATTTATACAAGCATACATAAATGTATCA
>NW_027473222.1:12500-35371 GCF_030347505.1 Rhynchophorus ferrugineus
TTCGACCTTTCGGGTTTCTCAGGTTTACCCCTAAACGGTTTCACGTACTCTTGAACTCTCTCTTCAAAGTGCTTTTCAACTTTCCCTCACGGTACTTGTTCGCTATCGGTCTCGTGGTTATATTTAGCCTTAGATGGAGTTTACCACCCGCTTAGGGCTGCACTCTCAAGCAACCCGACTCTAAGGAGAGATCCTCTCGCCGTCAGTCACGGTCGCTACGGGCCTGGCACCCTCTATGGGCTGTTGCCCCGTTCAAGATGGACTTGGACGCGCGACGTAACGTCGAGATAATGGACCCTCCCGAACACCACATTTCCCGGCGCCCGATGTCGGTCGCGGGATTCGGTGCTGGGCTAATCCCTGTTCGCTCGCAGCTACTAAGGGAATCCTAGTTAGTTTCTTTTCCTCCGCTTAGTAATATGCTTAAATTCAGCGGGTAGTCTCACCTGCTCTGAGGTCGCTAGTTTAATATGCGTGGCGCTCGTAATCATCATAATAATGAAGATTAGGAGCCAATACGAAATATAAAAGTTTAGAATGGAAAAGACGCGCCGTCGAAAAACGGTGTTTTCTCCCTCGTATTCGAGAGACAACGCACCTACGATCCGACGTCGATTAAAAACTAATTTTATCGGATACGACGATCGTATTAATGGTGCGCGCTACGTTTATCACAAAAACGTGCGAACGACCGTTTTAAACACGTCTCATCCCTTTCATATTCGTACGACCCGTACGAGAGAGTTAGGTCACACGTACGGGTCCGCTGTCACGTTTTAGAACGTCGCGATCGAATCGCGCTTATACGCTCAGCACGCTCAGACATTTCTCGTCGATCGCGAAGATCAAAGAAAATCCGAGCAGTCTTGAAATGAGATACGACCCTCAGCCAGGAGTGGTCCGGGTATGAGATCCCAGGACCGCAATGTGCGTTCGAAATGTCGATGTTCATGTGTCCTGCAGTTCACAAGTTGACGCGCAATTAGCTGCGTTCTTCATCGACCCACGAGCCAAGTGATCCACCGTTTAGGGTAATCTTTTTTTAAGTTAGGTTTTAAACGCATATCGAAACGTTTCTATTATAAGACGACGACGACGACGACGACGCGCGCTCACGTCATAGACAGCGCTTGCGCCCCTTTCGCAGCCGCCGTCGACTTTAAAACGCTCTTACGGTTTATTTTCGTCTTCTCCACTACACACAACGAGAGGAGCGGAGACAGACTACTCGAAATGGTGACGTTCGTTGTAAATTTTCGTCGTCTCACCTCGTACGACAACAAAAGAGCATACGCTGATCATAGTTTGGCAATATTTTCGTAAACTAAATCTCACCCTTTTGGAATGAAACAAACGAAGGGTGATAAGATTTTCGTAAACTAATCACATTACCGATCATCGTATATGTTCGTCGATATGAGGATCGAAACGTCGATTAGAAATATAATTGGCAAAATCGTTTTATTTTGCGCTCGATTTGTCCATTTATAACGAAATCCGTCGTAGGCCGACGATTATTACTCGTCGTCCTATATAACAACATCTTCATCGTATATATCTCCGCTTTCGGGCGTACATCTTTTAAAACCATATATTATAGGTACCCGAAAACAGCTACGTTGACGACGTCGAAATTCGATCGGAACTTCCGAACTTCGTAGATGGCTCTTTAACGTTCGACAATGATTTTTACAGACTTGTACGTTTACCTATTATATATATATAGGCATAACAACACACTGTAATGATCCTTCCGCAGGTTCACCTACGGAAACCTTGTTACGACTTTTACTTCCTCTAAATGATCAAGTTTGGTCATCTTTTCCTACACATCGACGACGCCGAAACGCCATCGCGTGTCGATCCGAAGACCTCACTAAATCATTCAATCGGTAGTAGCGACGGGCGGTGTGTACAAAGGGCAGGGACGTAATCAACGCGAGCTTATGACTCGCGCTTACTGGGAATTCCTCGTTCATGGGGAACAATTGCAAGCCCCAATCCCTAGCACGAAGGAGGTTCAGCGGGTTACCCGGGCCGCTCGGCCAGGGAAGACACGCTGATTCCTTCAGTGTAGCGCGCGTGCGGCCCAGAACATCTAAGGGCATCACAGACCTGTTATTGCTCAATCTCGTGCGGCTAGAAGCCGCCTGTCCCTCTAAGAAGAATAGTTTGTACGCCGACAGTAAAAACCGCGCACGAACCGCGAAACCCGAAAGCAACGCGGCCGGCGGGCCTTTAGGATGTCAAAAAGCGCCTAGTTAGCAGGCTAGAGTCTCGTTCGTTATCGGAATTAACCAGACAAATCGCTCCACCAACTAAGAACGGCCATGCACCACCACCCACCGAATCAAGAAAGAGCTCTCAATCTGTCAATCCTTCCGGTGTCCGGGCCTGGTGAGGTTTCCCGTGTTGAGTCAAATTAAGCCGCAGGCTCCACTCCTGGTGGTGCCCTTCCGTCAATTCCTTTAAGTTTCAGCTTTGCAACCATACTTCCCCCGGAACCCAAAAGCTTTGGTTTCCCGGAAGCTGCCCGTCGAGTCATATTAGGGAACGTCGACGGATCGCTAGCTGGCATCGTTTAAGGTTAGAACTAGGGCGGTATCTGATCGCCTTCGAACCTCTAACTTTCGTTCTTGATCAATGAAAGCGTTTTTGGCAAATGCTTTCGCTTCTGTTCGTCTTGCGACGATCCAAGAATTTCACCTCTAACGTCGCAATACGAATGCCCCCATCCGTTCCTATTAATCATTACCTCGGGGTTCCGAAAACCAACAAAAT
The DNA here is from genome assembly GCF_030347505.1 of Rhynchophorus ferrugineus. Classification (NCBI taxonomy): domain Eukaryota; kingdom Metazoa; phylum Arthropoda; class Insecta; order Coleoptera; family Curculionidae; genus Rhynchophorus; species Rhynchophorus ferrugineus. The sequence goes on from NW_027473222.1 coordinate 15,282, forward strand.
AGAACCGAGGTCCTATTCCATTATTCCATGCATACAGTATTCAGGCGAAATTTTAGCCTGCTTTGAGCACTCTAATTTGTTCAAAGTAAACGTGCCGGCCCACCTCGACACTCAGTAAAGAGCACCGCGGCAGGATTGAGTTGGGCCGTCGTAACCACGACGCGCACAACACGCACGCCGAAACGCACGCGCGACGGCGACGCGACACGACTAAGCCCACCGGCAGGACGTCTCGCGAAAAACACGCCAGTTAACACCGCGAACGATGAACCGGCGGCGCGAGACACAAATTCGACTACGAGCTTTTTAACCGCAACAACTTTAATATACGCTATTGGAGCTGGAATTACCGCGGCTGCTGGCACCAGACTGGCCCTCCAATTGATCCTCGTTAAAGGGTTTAGAGTGTACTCATTCCGATTACGGGGCCTCGGATGAGTCCCGTATCGTTATTTTTCGTCACTACCTCCCCGTGCCGGGAGTGGGTAATTTGCGCGCCTGCTGCCTTCCTTGGATGTGGTAGCCGTTTCTCAGGCTCCCTCTCCGGAATCGAACCCTGATTCCCCGTTACCCGTTACGACCATGGTAGGCGCAGAACCTACCATCGACAGTTGATAAGGCAGACATTTGAAAGATGTGTCGCCGGTGCGAGACCGTGCGATCAGCTTAAAGTTATTCAGAGTCACCAAGTTGTACGATGACGAGCGCGAACCCGAAACCGATTGGTTTTGATCTAATAAAAGCACTCCTTCCATCTCTGGTCGGAGCTCTGTTTGCATGTATTAGCTCTAGAATTACCACAGTTATCCAAGTAATTGTGGGTACGATCTAAGGAACCATAACTGATTTAATGAGCCTTTCGCGGTTTCACCTTAATTCGGTATGTACTGAGACATGCATGGCTTAATCTTTGAGACAAGCATATGACTACTGGCAGGATCAACCAGGGAACTGTTCTTATTATTTTATCGACACGAAGCAGATAAAACAAATACAGACACAGTTTATTTTATAAGTTTGACTTATAAAGAAACGTGTGCGTAAGACGACGATATATAATATATATCGACGACTAATAAAAAGGAGGTGCATGATAGCGCGCCTAGACGACGGAAAAACCGGTCCGAGGCGCCACGCTCTTACATTTTAATATTAGTTGTCTAATAAAACAAAACGATATCATCATCTTAGACACATCTTTTGTTTTTTTTATACACAACCGATCGACTAGGCACCCAATTATCTCGATTATCGACGACGATCGTCGACTACGTCGAAAATTGGATGCCGCAAAATATCGTTCGGCGTTTATAAGACCTCGAAAAACATTCTCTCCGAACCCTTCGCTAGATAGAAATATATAAAGCGACAAGGAAACCTCGTACGAGAAACGTTTCGTGATTTTTTATTTTATTCTCGCTCGGAGAGCAGAGAGCTATCGCAAAATGTGTTGCTGTTTTATGAACGTTCCGATGAAAAACCGATACGTCCATAAAAATAATAATTCCAATCGCATATGAATCGTGGATCATCTTCTTCTAACGAAGCCGAATGTTCCCGCCGAATTCGCGATCTCGCAGTGATACCGTCGTCGTCGTCGTCGTACGCTTCCCGATATATCGAAAAAAACCGACCAGGAAGAACAACGAAACGACGATACAAAATCGCGAGAGCGTTACGAATATATAATAACACGACGAAATACGCTTTTTATTTAGATAAATAAAAAAATACGGTTCGGATCTTATATATTAACATATAATATGTAATACCACCTTCGCTGATCAAAAGCCACTCGGTAAAAGTGTCACAGCGCCGGTCGACCCGACCCGTCGTATCCGTCTCTCGTATCGCCCCACGTAGAAGCGCACACGATTTAAGCGCGGGTCTCTCGCCAGCTATCGGAAATGTATGGGTGTTTTAGAACAGATCGTTTATACGGACGTTGCGCAAATTTTTCGTTTTTACGTCTGCCCGTTCTCGTTATTATCGGAATGTTCCGATGAATAAACTTTAGCTTTAGACAACGTGAACTTCTAAAGCAATAATTTTAACCTCTCGTGTTAATACGTCCTCAGGCCGTTTCTAGACTGCCGATCACGTTCTTTAAAAGTCGGAAAATTCCGATCCATAAAATTATGCTAGTAGAATGTAAAGATCCTTCATAGGATGGATACTGTCACATATCGATACGGCGATCGGAGTAAAACTGTTCTCACGTATTTCAGGACATTTTAGGTTGTTACGTCGGCCCGTTCGTTATTATCGGTATATACCTATGAATAAATGTTTTGCTTGTAGAACGTAAGATTCCAAAAGAATGATTCGCCGAAACGATGGTGCACCCTTACGATCGGATATTTGCCGCTTATTGGCCATTTTCTATAATTCATCCGTTAGATATCGTTTATCGACTACGGATAAGGTTTTCCGATATCAGAATGTTCCTAAGGATGATTCGAAAGTGATTTGAACGAAGAATTTGATAGAATGAATCCTTTATTTATCCATTGAGTACAGGGTACGGAGTGTCTGCGGGGTCAGCTAATATATTATATTTCTCTCTCGACGTAATGGTAACTCGAAGTCCGAACCGCGCTCATGAAGCTCGGTTTCAATCCAATCCATGTTGGTCGGTTCCTCGAGAGGAACGCCGTATCTTCGCGGTCGACCGCCTAATGAATCAGGTGGTAAAAGTCCAAGCCCAGCGCGGCAACGGCAGGCGCGTTCAACGTTTTAACTGCCAATTCTACGGTCATTCATCGGCCAACTGTAAAGCCACTCCGGCCTACGTCAAGTCCCAAAGACAGAAATTCCCCGCCGAAATGCACCAACTGTTGAGAACCATACACCGCAAATTACTCGGGATGCAAGTGCCGACCTACTCCAAAAACAACCAAACCCAAAAGACCAATTCCTCCCCCCACTCATGTACGGGGAACTCAAGATAACAGTCGTCTGGCTGGTCTGGATTCCACTAGAACACGAACCCGATCTCCATTGGCGAAATACTCTTCGGAACATATTCAGATGACCAAGGAGATTTTCAGGCCATTTTCAACGCCATCAACCACACAGCTATTGGAAGAATTACTATCGGCCGGGATAATAGATGAGTTGGAACTTGGGCTTATTGCTCCAAGCGAACCAACTCACTACTCCTCCAATCGACCGACAATAATTGACTTTTTTATCTATCAAAATTCGAATCAAGCCTCTGACCTGCAAGTACTCCAAGATATCGATTCTGACCACAGGCCTATCCTCCTCACCCACCATCAGCGATTTTCCACTGAGTTCCACTGTCCCCAAGCAAGGTCAACCTAGTAAACGAAAAAAAAAGTATCTTCTCTTTGACGATCCTCATTATATTAGGACGATAGTTCCATTCTAAATTCTTGATTAATTACAGTTCCTATTTGTTCATTTCGAGACGTTCCCGTGATTAATACTTATCGTGTAGAAATTAGCCACAATCCACAATTAGCCACAGTTAGGAAAAATAAATTAATTATCATATAGTCATAAACGTAATAAAAATGAATACACATATTTTCGAAGTCACTCCAGAAATACTTTACCTTATTTTTAAATAACAATCTCGGGCCGTACCATTTTTACAAAACTTATTCTATATACTTACTATATAACAGATTATAATGATATAATATAATTCAATACAATAACTACAATATATATATATATATCTGAAAATTCTGTTTTTATAAAATGTCAGCTACTGTTTAACATTTCATTTTTTAAAATGTATATCCAATTGTGGTTCTGAAAAGAACCGATTTTGCAGGTAAGTAGTATATTGAAACACACATAGGTATGTGAATTAATTTACTTAGAACTGGTATATTTGGTGACTGCTTTGGTACCTTCGCTAACGGCGTGCTTAGCCAACTCACCGGGTAACAATAACCTAACGGCGGTTTGGATTTCTCTGCTCGTGATCGTTGATCTCTTATTGTAATGGGCGAGACGCGACGCTTCGGCGGCTATCCTTTCGAATATATCGTTCACGAAAGAATTCATGATCGACATGGCCTTGCTGGAGATACCCGTATCGGGATGAACCTGCTTTAAAACTTTGTATATGTAAATCGCATAGCTTTCCTTCCTCCTGCGCTTCTTTTTCTTGTCGCTCTTAGAGATATTTTTCTGGGCTTTTCCGGCTTTCTTGGCCGCCTTACCGCTTGTCTTCGGTGGCATTTCGAAATAAAAATCCCGACGTCTCACGTACCTCAAAGAGTACTTAACTAAAAAAATGCCTTTAATTCTAGAACTTATAACATTCGAAGGAACACTTCTAAGCCCCGCCCATAGCCCGAGTTAGAGTCTGATTGGTCGCGTATGATATAACGAGTTTGGCTCGCGGACAAAATTCCAGGCCGATCTGTAAGAAATTTCCAGTACCGTTTTTGATTTAAAGGTGAGCAGTATCTAACAACGATCGAGATTAACATGTCCGGACGTGGTAAAGGCGGAAAAGTGAAGGGAAAGGCGAAGTCTCGTTCCAATCGTGCGGGATTACAATTTCCTGTCGGTCGTATTCACCGACTTCTAAGGAAAGGAAATTATGCCGAACGCGTAGGGGCCGGTGCTCCCGTTTACTTAGCTGCCGTAATGGAATATCTGGCGGCCGAAGTTCTCGAGTTGGCGGGTAACGCCGCTAGAGACAACAAGAAAACAAGGATTATCCCTAGGCATTTACAATTGGCCATCAGAAACGACGAGGAATTGAATAAACTGTTATCTGGCGTTACTATTGCCCAGGGCGGCGTCTTGCCTAACATTCAAGCAGTATTATTGCCTAAAAAGACAGACAGCAAAACCAAATAGATAACGCAAACCGTTTAAAGTTTTGCATACGCCCTTTAATATCGGTCCTTTTCAGGGCCAACAAAATCGTATAAAAAAGAAGTTAGAATACGCGTTCTTATTAAAGAATAAATATTAACTAGAAAATTTATAAATAATCTGATCTGTACTGAATATTCCTTTATTACTGTTTTAGAGTATCGATCGATCGGTTCCCTAATTAGTTACGGCTCTATCTAGAAAATAATCATTTAAGTAATAATAAGATAATAAATAAATTATATAAATATTCTTTCTTTTATAAAGTTATATTGTGGTTCTGAAAAGAACCGTTTTTTTTTTCTATTAAAAAAATACGGTCTTGGACGAACGTATTTTTTAGGGAAGTCGTAGCACGTCCAGGAGTGTCGGGATATTTGTAATTTTCAACTCCGTGTCTTCTTGATCTGACGATGAAATGTGTCGCCTGTTTAATATATCGTCATACGTAGTAGAAATAGTTTTATTTCTTTTTCTTTGGTGATACTGGTTTTTTAGTTTTCGCACCTTCACCAGCGGCAACACGAACAGTTGAGGTCGTCGTCTTAGCACTTTTCGGTTTAGGCGCCTTGGGCTTTTTCGTAGGTCCGGCTTTATTAGATTTTTTCGCTTTGGAAGGCGATTTCGGGGATCTTGCGGCCGTGTTGCTTTTTGCTGCTTTCGAAGATGAACTATTAGCGGCGGCATTGGAAGCGGACGTAGTCGTGGCGGCGGTAGATTTCTTTCCTGTTTTCTTTTCGACGGCTTTTTTGGCAGAAGCTTTTTTCTCGGCCAAAGTTGCAGATTCACCTTTCTTACTTTTAGCTGTGGTTTTCTTAGTTGAGGCGGAGGCGGCGGTCGTCTTTTTTTCCGTTTTCTCTGAGGTTTTTTTGGCAGACGCTTTTTTACCACCGGCTGTCGTAGCTGTCGCGGCACCTCCTACTGGTTTTCGTTTATTTTTCTGTCCGGTTTTGGCAGTGGCCGTTTTTCTTTTCTTCGTACCTGCGGCTGTCGTACCTCCTGCTTTACGTGCCGAAGCCGCTAATTTAAATGATCCGGAAGCTCCTTTGCCCTTCGTTTGTACCAAAACACCCGAAGCGATCCACGTCTTTATATATTTCTTTATAAAGGGCGATAATTTGTCAGCATCCACTTTGTAATTGGCCGCTATGTATTTTTTAATAGCTCTGAAGGAAGTTCCGCCTTTCTCTTTCAATCCTTTAATTGCACTCGTTACCATATCAGCGATCGGAGGATGACTAACTTTCGATTTAGAACTCTTCGCCTTGCTCGAAGTGGATTTTTCTTTCTTCCCTCCTGCAGACGAACCTGCGCTACCGGCTGTAGCTGATGCGGCTCCCGTAGCCGACACCGAAGATGAATTCGACCCGGCCGGTGTGCCTGTTGACGATGCGTTAACAACGGCGGCGGAATTTCCTCCACTCCCTTGATTCGACGAAGGAGAAACCGCTTGTCCGCTAATATCGACGTCCGACATTCTGATATAATTTCTTAATTTTCTTATAAGAACGTTCTAATCACGATTCGTTTGACAAAGTTACGTACGTGCGTATGCTTCTCGTTCGCGTATTTTAACTGTCTGGCGGTCGCTCTCATTTAATGCGTACCCTATATGATATGAGCCGAACGGAGGACTGAACGGTCGAGCGCGAACGACGTTCCATATTCCGGCTTCGTCGAAACGTTCATCGAGCTTGGAACCGTTTACTTATTTCTCATATTAAATACATAAATCCTTTAGAATATCATACGATTTATGTTCGAGGCGTTAAAAGATAAAACGTAGTAGAAGTAGCAAACTTTACCAATAAATTTTACGTTGACTATCGTCTTAGAAGGAAGCACAAAATCAAGCGTTGCTCTCGATTCCGTCGAAACTACCAATTTACATTCGAGTTATAGACTTTCGGTTATAACTATGAAAATATATCTTTTCAAATCTACGTCCCCCGATATATCGTCTTTTGATATAAATGCAATTCCGTACAGATCTAATGCTATTATTGGAGAAACGAGACATATTATTCCTAATTGATGCGGTACAGATTGTTCGTTGTCCAAAACGAATCTATATCGAAACGTACCGTTGTCGAATTAACTGTAAGAAAACAATGACATGAAAATTAACCGATCCTATACTAATATACTTCTTATTTAACGGTTTCTTAACACCATCCGAACTCTGGGTTACAATCGAACGTATCGGGTGAGCAACGATATCGAGACGTCTATAAGAATATCGTGTCAAACCCTTCTGTATCGATACAATGCTCATATATATTATAGTATATTTTGCTTCTTTAGTTGAAATCTGTTTTCATAAATAGTTATCTAAAGTCAATAAATACATGGAACGCGATCTCCATACATACGTGCGTAGAACTACCGTACCTTCTTTGAAATCTTAAGGATTCTCCAAGCTCATCGACGCGAAGTTTATCTCGGAGTATTTTCTCTCTAAAGGAAAACTATATTAAAGCTTCAACGAAGATTCGGTATTCGATTGTTCACCATCATTTACATTCTTGTCATTAACCTAACATTTATTATGAAATCTTATTTTAAACTTTATCTATCTTTTTATATTACGATCGTCTATTATAATGCAGTATATTTGTTACTTTACAAGTAAATCTTAGATGAAAGGAGCAGATATTTAATAAAATTTAACGTCATCTTAGTCCATTTTCGAATAATAAATTTCTTTTTTTATGCTAGTAAATTTGTGGCTCTGAAAAGAACCGTTGTTTTCTTTAGTTGAATAGATACGTTGTTCTGTTTTAATTGGTCAGCATATATAATACTTTATTTAACCGCCAAATCCGTATAGGGTTCGTCCTTGGCGTTTGAGGGCGTATACTACATCCATGGCAGTAACGGTTTTCCTTTTGGCGTGTTCGGTATAAGTGACGGCGTCTCTGATAACGTTTTCCAAAAATACTTTTAATACACCTCTGGTTTCTTCATAAATTAGACCGGATATACGTTTAACTCCACCCCGCCTAGCCAATCTTCTGATGGCGGGTTTCGTAATACCTTGGATATTATCACGAAGCACTTTACGATGCCGCTTAGCGCCTCCTTTTCCCAAACCTTTACCACCTTTACCTCTGCCCGTCATGATTTATTCAATTTAGTATTAAAAGAAAGCAAATTTATAATCGAATTGTGCAGCGTACACCTCGAATACTACGGGTAACTATTTCAATTTCAAATCCTACCATGGGTTTTGTTGAGTTCGAATCGGGTCCCGCCCACAGATGCTAGCCGGACCAATCAGAATATCTTCACACATTATTAAAAAGGGAGATTTCTTTGACACCTTCGATCAGTTTCCAAAAGTTCGTTGGTGCTTGCGCTTGTAATTCTTCCTACACGTTTGAAGTCAGACCCGTTTAGACGATGGCTCGTACCAAGCAAACTGCTCGAAAATCAACCGGAGGTAAGGCTCCCAGAAAACAATTGGCTACTAAAGCAGCCAGGAAAAGCGCTCCCGCTACCGGTGGTGTTAAAAAACCGCATCGTTACAGACCCGGTACGGTCGCTCTAAGAGAAATCCGACGCTATCAGAAGAGTACCGAATTATTGATTAGGAAATTGCCTTTCCAACGATTGGTTCGCGAAATCGCTCAGGATTTCAAGACCGATTTACGTTTCCAAAGTTCGGCAGTGATGGCTTTGCAAGAAGCTAGCGAGGCCTATTTGGTTGGTCTCTTTGAAGACACCAATTTGTGTGCGATCCATGCTAAACGAGTAACTATCATGCCTAAGGACATTCAATTAGCCAGACGCATTAGAGGCGAACGTGCATAAATGCTACGGCTGTCCTATATTAAGGTCGTTTTTTGTATTTATATGAAAAAAAAAGGTTCTTCTCAGAACCACCAACTTCTATTAGAAAAAAGAGACATTGATATTTTTTCCGTTTATATGACGCTTTAGTTATAATATTTGTGAATTGAATTTAGAATATTATGCTCACAAATATATTGTGAATATTGAGGAATCCTTAGTAATAAGGTGTGAACACCTGCTGGATTGACTTGAAGTTTATATCACGATAAGAAAGGGGTATCACATATACTGTTATTATGTTACCGTAAAGGAATGAATATATAAAATAAAATATTTTTTTCTGGATATTTTAACATTTTTATGAACGATTACTATATTTTAATTTATTTGACTTCGTATATATCCTATCTTCTTAACAATAGTTTATTTCTTTTTTTCTTCTTTAAACATTTTGGGGCTCTGAAAAGAGCCGTTTTCCACCCTTCATATTATTATGATCACCTTCAAAATAATATATTTCGTTTACTTAGAACTGGTATATTTAGTGACAGCTTTGGTACCTTCGCTAACGGCATGCTTAGCCAATTCACCGGGTAACAATAACCTAACGGCGGTTTGGATTTCTCTGCTCGTGATGGTCGATCTTTTATTGTAATGGGCGAGGCGCGACGCTTCGGCGGCTATCCTTTCGAATATATCGTTCACGAAAGAATTCATAATCGACATGGCCTTGCTGGAAATACCCGTATCGGGATGAACCTGCTTTAAAACTTTGTATATGTAAATCGCGTAGCTTTCCTTCCTCCTACGCTTTTTTTTCTTATCGCTCTTAGAAATGTTTTTCTGGGCTTTTCCAGCCTTTTTTGCCGCTTTACCGCTTGTCTTCGGTGGCATTTTAAACGAATGAGATTCGCGACCTACCCATACAGCAAAAGATAAAAGACTAAACCGAAATATACCTATAGTCGTTTAATTATTTGATAAATGACGCTACACTTCTAAGCTCCGCCCATTCTTGGCGTTATGTCGTAGAAAGCTCTGATTGGTCGAGTAGGAAACGTACTAGTGTTTTGAGAAGTTGCCGAATAAAAGCTATTCGCTGGACAGTTCACTGCCAGTTGTTCATTCGTTGTCGAAAGGACGTGAGCGTTGTCGCCATTAGTTTTTCGGTTATTTTTAGTTTAAAAAAGTTAGCAATACAATGTCTGGACGTGGTAAGGGTGGAAAAGTGAAGGGAAAGGCGAAATCTCGTTCCAACCGAGCGGGATTACAATTTCCTGTTGGCCGTATTCACCGGCTTTTAAGGAAAGGAAATTATGCCGAACGCGTAGGGGCCGGTGCTCCCGTCTACTTAGCTGCCGTAATGGAATATTTGGCGGCCGAAGTTCTCGAGTTGGCAGGTAACGCCGCTAGAGACAACAAGAAAACAAGGATTATCCCTAGGCATTTACAATTGGCCATCAGAAATGACGAAGAACTGAACAAACTCCTCTCCGGTGTTACTATAGCCCAGGGCGGCGTTCTACCAAACATCCAGGCCGTATTGTTACCGAAAAAAACAGATAGTAAAACCAAATAAGTTACATGAGCCTTAGGGTTTTTGTGTCGTACAAAAACCTTTTAACTATCGGTCCTTTTCAGGACCACCAAAATAATAAAACAAAAAAAGAACTTAAAATTAAAACTCATATTATGACTTGCACTTACTAATTATTTAAAATATTCTAATAAACAGTTTAAGTACTTTAAAGATTGTTTTTTGGGTGTGTAAGATAAATTAAGAGACATTCCAATACCAATAATTATCGTTTTATTAAACAACAATTAAGTCGAAATAATATGAAGGATTTATTTCTAGCGGTTCTCCTTTAGTAAAATCGAACCGTATTATAACATCGCGCCTTGTATATAATCTATGTAATTAACGATGAATTTAAGGGGCGGTCTATTTATTAAGTATAGAGTTTTGGAATCCAAACCCTCAAATAATTAGGGCCAGTTATACTTAAATTATTATTTTAAATAAAATTATGATGATTGTAATGATTGAAAGATTATCCTTAAATCCTAATAGAGCTTCCGTTTTTTAAATATCGATAAATTTGTGGTTCTGAAAAGAACCGTTGTTTAATTTTTCTAAAATTAATTTTGAGGGTCACATTTCACGTTAGTTCGCGAATAAAATGTGACTTAACCTCCAAACCCGTATAATGTACGTCCTTGACGTTTCAAGGCGTATACTACATCCATTGCGGTAACGGTTTTTCTTTTGGCGTGTTCGGTATATGTAACGGCATCTCTGATGACGTTTTCCAAAAACACTTTTAAAACACCTCTGGTCTCTTCGTAAATCAGACCAGATATACGTTTTACGCCGCCTCGTCTAGCCAATCTTCTAATGGCGGGCTTCGTAATACCTTGGATATTATCACGAAGCACTTTACGATGCCGCTTGGCTCCTCCTTTTCCCAAACCTTTACCACCTTTACCTCTGCCGGTCATCTTTTATCGAACCTAATACAAAAAAAATAAATGATCTCGAATAAGTAGCGCGCTCACAACACGAGTGCTACGGACAACTGTTGTCGATTACATTCAATCAGCCCGGTTTTGTAGACTTAGGATTGAGTTCCGCCCACTGGCACAAAACGGACCAATCAGATTAGATAACATGTTATAAAAAGGACTCTCTGATTTTATGACCGAATCAGTCCGAAAGGGGTCGCCGTCGTTTGCGTTTGTTAATTTTTCTCATTACCTCTATTTTAAAAATATGGCTCGTACCAAGCAAACTGCGCGAAAATCAACAGGAGGTAAAGCTCCTAGGAAACAATTGGCTACCAAAGCGGCCAGGAAAAGCGCTCCAGCTACCGGTGGCGTTAAGAAACCACATCGCTACCGACCTGGGACGGTCGCTTTGCGGGAGATTCGTCGTTATCAAAAGAGCACCGAATTATTGATTAGGAAATTACCTTTTCAACGATTGGTTCGCGAAATCGCTCAAGATTTCAAGACCGATTTACGTTTTCAAAGTTCGGCGGTAATGGCTTTACAAGAGGCCAGCGAAGCTTATTTAGTTGGCCTTTTTGAGGATACTAATTTATGTGCGATACATGCAAAGCGAGTAACCATCATGCCCAAGGATATTCAGCTAGCCAGACGTATCAGAGGCGAACGTGCCTAAACTTTATTTTCTATCATTTATAATACTCTACTTATAGTCGTATTTTGCAACAAAAAAAAACGGTTCTTTTCAGAACCACCTAAATTTAATCAAAGAAAAAGAAGATAATTCAATTAATATTCTTTTATCGATATTTATATAAACCACTAAAAGAGTTATGGATTTTTATCTCAGAGTTATATTCGACTACATGTTAGTAATTAATAACAGTCGGTGTACTTATACGCATTGTTTTTAAAAACTAAAGAAAAAATAATGTAATCACTAATAACCAAAGAATAATAATATACTGTTGATAACAAAATTTGTATTTCAATATTGGATACTACAGCTGTATAATATATAAAATTAATTTTTTTAAGATTATTTCTTTTTTTATTTATCTAAATTGTGGCTCTGAAAAGAACCGTTTTCTCCTTTATGATATTCAAGGCTTATGGTTTACTTAGAACTGGTATATTTAGTGACGGCTTTGGTACCTTCACTAACGGCGTGCTTAGCCAATTCACCGGGCAGCAATAATCGCACGGCAGTTTGGATTTCTCTGCTTGTGATAGTAGATCTTTTATTGTAATGAGCGAGACGGGACGCTTCGGCGGCTATCCTTTCGAATATATCGTTCACGAAAGAATTCATGATCGACATGGCCTTGCTGGAGATACCCGTATCGGGATGAACTTGCTTTAAAACTTTGTAAATGTAGATCGCGTAGCTTTCCTTCCTCTTGCGTTTCTTTTTCTTGTCACTTTTGGAGATATTTTTCTGAGCCTTACCGGCCTTTTTGGCCGCCTTACCGCTTGTTTTCGGAGGCATTTCGAAATAAATATTACGATATTAAAGGAACCACGAAAAGTACTAGACTAAAACAAATTTCAGGAATCCTTAGAATTTATAGGCTCCTTAAATACACTCCTAAGCCCCGCCTATTATCTGAGTTAGCCTTTCATTGGTCGCGTACGAGATCATGCGTTCGGCTTACGAACAAAATTCGTTGCTAGTATGTTGACAGTTTTAGTACAGATTTCAACTCTAAGGCGAGCGAGTTCTAGAAGCAATCGATAGTAAAATGTCCGGACGTGGTAAAGGCGGAAAAGTGAAGGGAAAGGCGAAGTCTCGTTCTAACCGAGCGGGATTACAATTCCCTGTCGGTCGTATTCACAGACTTTTAAGGAAAGGGAATTATGCCGAACGCGTAGGGGCCGGTGCTCCCGTCTACTTAGCTGCCGTAATGGAATATCTGGCAGCCGAGGTTCTCGAATTGGCGGGTAACGCCGCTAGAGATAACAAGAAAACCAGGATTATCCCTAGGCATTTGCAATTGGCCATCAGAAACGACGAAGAATTGAACAAACTCCTATCCGGAGTTACTATAGCCCAGGGCGGCGTTCTGCCAAATATCCAAGCTGTATTGTTACCTAAAAAGACAGATAGCAAAACTAAATAAAACGAATGTAACCTATTTTATCATCAAATATCGGTCCTTTTCAGGACCACCAAGACAGCTGAAAAAGAGAATTTTATTATTTTAGCTTAAGTAGTAAAATAACAGGCATAAGTTTTAATTTTGAGAGGTTTTGTGATATACGACAGAGTTACGACGATATTTTATAGATCGCAATACTTTTGACAATACCTTTCTCTGAATCTTCGTGCATGCAGTCTCTTCTTAATGAGAGTATTGAACAATATCCATTTTATTGTATCGATATCGTATCTTTCTAATTTCTCATTCATTTCATTAATTATTTCCTAATTGTTATGATCGGATTTGCAAAGATTAGGATTTCTGTATATCGAACCGGTACATGTCAGCTGTATTTATGAGGTTATGTTATTTGTTCTTAGAATTTGATGTGATCAATTGAAAATGAGATGAAAGTTGCTTTAATTTATCGTTTCGGACCGACTATTAGTGCCGTGTCATCGTTTGGAGATTACTATGGAACATAATTGTGCGACGAGTTATGATAGACTGTCATTTATTGTTGCGACTGGATTTGGTGGTCTCCAGCTATATATGCGTTTATTATTTATAATTGTCGATCCGATTCACTACCTACTAATTCTATATTGTGAATTTTTAGTTTAATGATCATGTCCTTACTGTTGGACCAACACCCCACTTGGATGCATTGGTACGATGACTGTCTCCGTAGGAAGGCCATGCATGACAGTCAACCCATGTATTTCTTTTCATTAGGGTAGTTTATACAGTAAGTGTCTATTTATTGACTATAGGGTACCAATTAGTTACTTCGTATGGTTACCTTTAAGGTAATTGAATGATATTGTTGCTTTTAGTGAGCAACTAAATGACATTGAGAGATTTGACCGGATGTTAGTTTGAAGATGTTTATATATTCCATGCAACAATCTTTCGCTTATTCCGAGTTGCTGCGGTTATACACAGTTACTGACTTGCCCCTTGACATCCTCTCGGATGTGCACTTCCTTTGAGGATTATCCGTGATGACCTGTATTGCCTTATATAATTAGCATTTTTGAGTAAGTTTGAAATCTAGGTGAGAGTGCCGTTTATGTATGTATATGTTTGTTAATCTAGTGATTTATCATAGGTTACTTATTGTTGTTATTGCAATTTAGGTTAGATTGTTTCGAAGAGCCTTCCTTGATGTGAATATATCTCTTCCTTTGTTTCGACTGTGGGTGAATTCTGATGCTTAGCTAAGGATATTTTATATCATATTCTATTTATATCATTAATTTAGAATAGAATAGAATATAATATAATACAATTTTCAAAGATTTTTAATGATATTCTTGACAATTTTACGCTTCTCTATATTTGAAAATCCTATTCTTTGATTGTCTTGGTTCTCGCTAGATGGCGCGCGCCGCCTGATTTCTTTCTCTACTTTATGTCGTTGGATATTGTTTTCGTCTCTCATTCATTAGAATTGACGTACACGCATTGGAGGTTATGTCTTCGTTCTGTTTAAACGTTTTGTTTATTTTATTTTGTTATTGTTGTGTTTTTAGGTTTTCTTATGGATTAGACCGATCTTATGTGATTTGTCGACCTGTGACTTGTTTGTTTTACCCCCTCGCACCACTTGGAGGTTATGTCGGACACCATCTGTGTCACTAGATTGTACTTTTGTATGAATATTTCGTATTATTTCAGGGTGAATTTGACGCCGTAGATATGTTTTGATATTGTTTAACCACTTTTATTTCATTTTATTTTGTTGCTAGTCACCTTCCAATTAAGATACCAGCGGTGTATTTACATTTTTTGTATTTTTTAGGTTATCCGTGTCCAGTTCCCCTGACAGAACTGGTAGAGCCGACCGTGATCAATCTGGAAATCACATGTCCGAAGCTATCCACATCAACCTGCGGTTCCTCTGCACTTGATGACCGAACGCCAACAGGCCAGGATTCTACCTTTGCTTAAGTACTTTCGGATATGTTGAATACTACATTTGTTTATATTAGACTTATCTGCTCGAAGTTTATTAGTTAGATGACTTATATGTTTGATTTGCAAGGTATGAGGTCTATTGAGATAGCGACCCCGTAGGACGGTGCAGTAACTTCGTGATTGTGTTTTCATATTGTTCAATCATTCCTAATGCCAATCATCCTCCCATCGGAATATCAATAGTCTAGTTATGATTTTTAATGTTTTAGGTTAGGGAGTCTTGGCAGAGTTGACGGAACTGGCCGTGTCCGAGTGGTGGAATGGACAAAGCACCCTGGGACCATTGCTACTATGAGTTTGCCAATTTTCCACACTACAAGATGAGCATTATTTGTCTTTCTCTATGATTAGGACTATCGCTGAAACAGTAGTCCTAGCAAGTCCTACTCCCCAAGCGGAGAGAAGTTAGGGGGGCAGTAGGAATCTCGTTAATCCATGCACGCGCCTTCCTGATATGTTCGGGCATAGGCTGCGGTTGTCAAGGCGGTGGTAGTTAG
Source organism: Rhynchophorus ferrugineus (assembly GCF_030347505.1). Classification (NCBI taxonomy): domain Eukaryota; kingdom Metazoa; phylum Arthropoda; class Insecta; order Coleoptera; family Curculionidae; genus Rhynchophorus; species Rhynchophorus ferrugineus. The sequence goes on from NW_027473222.1 coordinate 31,069, forward strand.
TCCCGCCGTTTACCCGCGCTCGGCATCTCGATCCTTCTCTGAACGGATGCGAACGCGATCTGCTGAGCTGGTCTTTCCTGCGTAAGTATATGGACATTTTGAAATGTAGACTATCTGTCTATGGCTCTGGTGCTTGTTAAAACTCCGAGCTGGTCTTTCCTGCGTAAGTATCGGGGACGGTTCACGTACGGGTCTCCGAGCGCCTGTTCGGTTCCGTCGCGGCAGTATTGCGTAAAATTTTAGATAAGGACAGTGGGAATCTCGTTAATCCATGCACGCGCCTTCCTGATATGTTCGGGCATAGGCTGCGGTTGTCAAGGTGGTGGTAGTTAGTCCCGCCGTTTACCCGCGCTCGGCATCTCGATCCTTCTCTGAACGGATCCGAACGCGATCTGCTGAGCTGGTCTTTCCTGCGTAAGTATATGGACATTTTGAAATGTAGACTATCTGTCTATGGCTCTGGTGCTTGTTAAAGCTCCGAGCTGGTCTTTCCTGCGTAAGTATCGGGGACGGTTCACGTACGGGTCTCCGAGCGCCTGTTCGGTTCCGTCGCGGCAGTATTGCGTAAAATTTTAGATAAGGACAGTGGGAATCTCGTTAATCCATGCACGCGCCTTCCTGATATGTTCGGGCATAGGCTGCGGTTGTCAAGGTGGTGGTAGTTAGTCCCGCCGTTTACCCGCGCTCGGCATCTCGATCCTTCTCTGAACGGATCCGAACGCGATCTTAGTTAGGGACATTTTGAAATGTAGACCATGAGTCTATGGCTCAGGTGCTTGTTAAAGGTCTGAGCTGGTCTTTCCTGCGTAAGTATATGGACATTTTGAAATGTAGACTATCTGTCTATGGCTCTGGTGCTTGTTAAAGCTCCGAGCTGGTCTTTCCTGCGTAAGTATCGGGGACGGTTCACGTACGGGTCTCCGAGCGCCTGTTCGGTTCCGTCGCGGCCGTATTACGTAAAATTTTAGATAAGGACAGTGGGAATCTCGTTAATCCATGCACGCGCCTTCCTGATATGTTCGGGCATAGGCTGCGGTTGTCAAGGTGGTGGTAGTTAGTCCCGCCGTTTACCCGCGCTCGGCATCTCGATCCTTCTCTGAACGGATCCGAACGCGATCTTAGTTAGGGACATTTTGAAATGTAGACCATGAGTCTATGGCTCTGGTGCTTGTTAAAGGTCTGAGCTGGTCTTTCCTGCGTAAGTATATGGACATTTTGAAATGTAGACTATCTGTCTATGGCTCTGGTGCTTGTTAAAGCTCCGAGCTGGTCTTTCCTGCGTAAGTATCGGGAACGGTTCACGTACGGGTCTCCGAGCGCCTGTTCGGTTCCGTCGCGGCAGTATTGCGTAAAATTTTAGATAAGGACAGTGGGAATCTCGTTAATCCATGCACGCGCCTTCCTGATATGTTCGGGCATAGGCTGCGGTTGTCAAGGTGGTGGTAGTTAGTCCCGCCGTTTACCCGCGCTCGGCATCTCGATCCTTCTCTGAACGGATCCGAACGCGATCTTAGTTAGGGACATTTTGAATTGTAGACCATGAGTCTATGGCTCTGGTGCTTGTTAAAGGTCTGAGCTGGTCTTTCCTGCGTAAGTATATGGACATTTTGAAATGTAGACTATCTGTCTATGGCTCTGGTGCTTGTTAAAGCTCCGAGCTGGTCTTTCCTGCGTAAGTATCGGGGACGGTTCACGTACGGGTCTCCGAGCGCCTGTTCGGTTCCGTCGCGGCCGTATTGCGTAAAATTTTAGATAAGGACAGTGGGAATCTCGTTAATCCATGCACGCGCCTTCCTGATATGTTCGGGCATAGGCTGCGGTTGTCAAGGTGGTGGTAGTTAGTCCCGCCGTTTACCCGCGCTCGGCATCTCGATCCTTCTCTGAACGGATCCGAACGCGATCTTAGTTAGGGACATTTTGAAATGTAGACCATGAGTCTATGGCTCTGGTGCTTGTTAAAGGTCTGAGCTGGTCTTTCCTGCGTAAGTATATGGACATTTTGAAATGTAGACTATCTGTCTATGGCTCTGGTGCTTGTTAAAGCTCCGAGCTGGTCTTTCCTGCGTAAGTATCGGGGACGGTTCACGTACGGGTCTCCGAGCGCCTGTTCGGTTCCGTCGCGGCAGTATTGCGTAAAATTTTAGATAAGGACAGTGGGAATCTCGTTAATCCATGCACGCGCCTTCCTGATATGTTCGGGCATAGGCTGCGGTTGTCAAGGTGGTGGTAGTTAGTCCCGCCGTTTACCCGCGCTCGGCATCTCGATCCTTCTCTGAACGGATCCGAACGCGATCTTAGTTAGGGACATTTTGAAATGTAGACCATGAGTCTATGGCTCAGGTGCTTGTTAAAGGTCTGAGCTGGTCTTTCCTGCGTAAGTATATGGACATTTTGAAATGTAGACTATCTGTCTATGGCTCTGGTGCTTGTTAAAGCTCCGAGCTGGTCTTTCCTGCGTAAGTATCGGGGACGGTTCACGTACGGGTCTCCGAGCGCCTGTTCGGTTCCGTCGCGGCCGTATTACGTAAAATTTTAGATAAGGACAGTGGGAATCTCGTTAATCCATGCACGCGCCTTCCTGATATGTTCGGGCATAGGCCTGCGGTTGTCAAGGTGGTGGTAGTTAGTCCCGCCGTTTACCCGCGCTCGGCATCTCGATCCTTCTCTGAACGGATCCGAACGCGATCTTAGTTAGGGACATTTTGAAATGTAGACCATGAGTCTATGGCTCTGGTGCTTGTTAAAGGTCTGAGCTGGTCTTTCCTGCGTAAGTATATGGACATTTTGAAATGTAGACTATCTGTCTATGGCTCTGGTGCTTGTTAAAGCTCCGAGCTGGTCTTTCCTGCGTAAGTATCGGGGACGGGTTCACGTACGGGTCTCCGAGCGCCTGTTCGGTTCCGTCGCGGCCGTATTGCGTAAAATTTTAGATAAGGACAGTGGGAATCTCGTTAATCCATGCACGCGCCTTCCTGATATGTTCGGGCATAGGCTGCGGTTGTCAAGGTGGTGGTAGTTAGTCCCGCCGTTTACCCGCGCTCGGCATCTCGATCCTTCTCTGAACGGATCCGAACGCGATCTGCTGAGCTGGTCTTTCCTGCGTAAGTATATGGACATTTTGAAATGTAGACTATCTGTCTATGGCTCTGGTGCTTGTTAAAGCTCCGAGCTGGTCTTTCCTGCGTAAGTATCGGGGACGGTTCACGTACGGGTCTCCGAGCGCCTGTTCGGTTCCGTCGCGGCCGTATTGCGTAAAATTTTAGATAAGGACAGTGGGAATCTCGTTAATCCATGCACGCGCCTTCCTGATATGTTCGGGCATAGGCTGCGGTTGTCAAGGTGGTGGTAGTTAGTCCCGCCGTTTACCCGCGCTCGGCATCTCGATCCTTCTCTGAACGGATCCGAACGCGATCTGCTGAGCTGGTCTTTCCTGCGTAAGTATATGGACATTTTGAAATGTAGACTATCTGTCTATGGCTCTGGTGCTTGTTAAAGCTCCGAGCTGGTCTTTCCTGCGTAAGTATCGGGGACGGTTCACGTACGGGTCTCCGAGCGCCTGTTCGGTTCCGTCGCGGCCGTATTGCGTAAAATTTTAGATAAGGACAGTGGGAATCTCGTTAATCCATGCACGCGCCTTCCTGATATGTTCGGGCATAGGCTGCGGTTGTCAAGGTGGTGGTAGTTAGTCCCGCCGTTTACCCGCGCTCGGCATCTCGATCCTTCTCTGAACGGATCCGAACGCGATCTTAGTTAGGGACATTTTGAAATGTAGACCATGAGTCTATGGCTCTGGTGCTTGTTAAAGGTCTGAGCTGGTCTTTCCTGCGTAAGTATATGGACATTTTGAAATGTAGACTATCTGTCTATGGCTCTGGTGCTTGTTAAAGCTCCGAGCTGGTCTTTCCTGCGTAAGTATCGGGGACGGTTCACGTACGGGTCTCCGAGCGCCTGTTCGGTTCCGTCGCGGCCGTATTGCGTAAAATTTAGATAAGGACAGTGGGAATCTCGTTAATCCATGCACGCGCCTTCCTGATATGTTCGGGCATAGGCTGCGGTTGTCAAGTTGGTGGTAGTTAGTCCCGCCGTTTACCCGCGCTCGGCATCTCGATCCTTCTCTGAACGGATCCGAACGCGATCTGCTGAGCTGGTCTTTCCTGCGTAAGTATATGGACATTTTGAAATGTAGACTATCTGTCTATGGCTCTGGTGCTTGTTAAAGCTCCGAGCTGGTCTTTCCTGCGTAAGTATCGGGAACGGTTCACGTACGGGTCTCCGAGCGCCTGTTCGGTTCCGTCGCGGCAGT
>NW_027473223.1:0-2500 GCF_030347505.1 Rhynchophorus ferrugineus
TGGTGCTTGTTAAAGCTCCGAGCTGGTCTTTCCTGCGTAAGTATCGGGGACGGTTCACGTACGGGTCTCCGAGCGCCTGTTCGGTTCCGTCGCGGCAGTATTGCGTAAAATTTTAGATAAGGACAGTGGGAATCTCGTTAATCCATGCACGCGCCTTCCTGATTTGTTCGGGCATAGGCTGCGGTTGTCAAGGCGGTGGTAGTTAGTCCCGCCGTTTACCCGCGAACGATATCTCGATAAGTTAAAATTCAAAATGGTCCAAAGGTTAGGCTACTTTCGTAACTAATCGTATTACAATGCATGACCTTTTTTGATTAATGTGGTTTCTATTTAAAGCAGGTTTTACAGTTTTACCTAATTGTCAGTTTTCTGAATGTCTAAACTATTTTCGTCCAATTTTTTTGATTAATTCATTCCAATCGAAGGTTGTACGTATTATCGGTTGCGACGATACAGAATTCCATGTATCTGTGATTGATGAGCATGTCTTCATGTTCGTTGATCCTTCATTTCATTAGAACCAAATATAGTTGCCATGTGATATCGATTTGGCTCTGAATTCTCGTCATGTCGAATTGGTATTATATGGTCCCTCATAAGTAGGTGCACTTGAAGGTTCGTCAAATTATGCGGGCGTCCTCCCGCTATATTCAGGTATACATCGGAGGTTTTAATGCAGTTGTAACTGGCCTCACCGTTTAACCGCATATGATATACTGAAACGCGGATTTTATTCGCCATCGGACCGAACGGGCTCTAGAAGTACAATGCGGGTAATGATCGAATTCAGATGAATGGAATTAGTCTCCAATTCAATTTCCGCACGGGGCGATGTTTTTTAATTGTTTTTTGATAGTTCATCGCATTAGGTCTGAAAACTGTATATTTAATAGTCTCATAAGGTATAACTTATAAACGTATCTTGTGGTTCGTCTTCGAACTGAACGTACATTTAAGACAATGTTCCGAATTAAAATAGTGAATTTAATTCTGGAAATCGTAAGAAAATGTTTCCAAACATGATAATAGAATACAAAAAGAGTATAGGCTAGGTGCTTATCGGTTAAGATGAATGATATCCTTAAGTTTACACAACGTTCTGTAAAACGAATTTAGCAAAATAAAAGAGATTTACATCCCTTGTATTTGTCTTTATATACATACGCATATTATATGCAATATACTTATGTACGGAAAATGTTCCCAAGAACGAATTTAGACAAATAAAAAGGCGAATAGAAAAGATTGACATCCTCTCTATTCGCCTTTGTTATTTATACAGGCATACATAAATGCATCGTCGATGTATATCAATGCGATATATTTATGTACGGAAAATGTTCCCAAGAACGAATTTAGACAAATAAAAAGGCGAATAGAAAATATTGACATCCTCTCTATTCGCCTTTGTTATTTATACAGGCATACATAAATGCATCGTCGATGTATATCAATGCGATATATTTTTGTACGGAAAATGTTCCCAAGAACGAATTTAGACAAATAAAAAGGCGAATAGAAAAGATTGACATCCTCTCTATTCGCCTTTGTTATTTATACAAGCATACATAAATGTATCATCGATGTATATCAATGCGATATATTTATGTACGGAAAATGTTCCCAAGAACGAATTTAGACAAATAAAAAGGCGAATAGAAAGGATTGACATCCTCTCTATTCGCCTTTGTTATTTATACAAGCATACATAAATGTATCATCGATGTATATCAATGCGATATATTTATGTACGGAAAATGTTCCCAAGAACGAATTTAGACAAATAAAAAGGCGAATAGAAAGGATTGACATCCTCTCTATTCGCCTTTGTTATTTATACATGCATACATAAATGCGTCGTCGATGTATATCAATGCGATATATTTATGTACGGAAAATGTTCCCAAGAACGAATTTAGACAAATAAAAAGGCGAATAGAAAAGATTGACATCCTCTCTATTCGCCTTTGTTATTTATACAGGCATACATAAATGCATCGTCGATGTATATCAATGCGATATATTTATGTACGGAAAATGTTCCCAAGAACGAATTTAGACAAATAAAAAGGCGAATAGAAAAGATTGACATCCTCTCTATTCGCCTTTGTTATTTATATATGCATACATAAATGCGTCGTCGATGTATATCAATGCGATATATTTATGTACGGAAAATGTTCCCAAGAACGAATTTAGACAAATAAAAAGGCGAATAGAAAAGATTGACATCCTCTCTATTCGCCTTTGTTATTTATACAAGCATACATAAATGTATCATCGATGTATATCAATGCGATATATTTATGTACGGAAAATGTTCCCAAGAACGAATTTAGACAAATAAAAAGGCGAATAGAAAGGATTGACATCCTCTCTATTCGCCTTTGTTATTTATACAAGCATACATAAATGTATCATCGATGTATATCAATGCGATATATTTATGTACGGAAAATGTTCCCAAGAACGAATTTAGACAAATAAAAAGGCGAATAGA